>NC_040248.1:13835050-14042064 GCF_001444195.1 Xiphophorus couchianus | reverse complement strand
TCTTTTATCTGTATGGAGGATACAGTAGTAGAGTCCTGCCCAACCCCCACATGATCCTGGACACTTCCACTTGGATTTTAGACGGAACGCTGTAATAATTGTAATAACATAATACATCTGCAACAGGCTTTGGGTCCTTCTTATGGAGGCCAAAAACACAGGCAGGATAAAGGTACGATCGTGTAGTTGATGTTGAAAGATGGAATGAATTACAACAGAGAACACAATGGCATCAACACGTAGCAGCGTTTGCGAGAAGTAAGCAGGGACTAAAGAGGGATCAAACAAACCGGGTACTGAGTACTGAGTACTGAGAATGGCGATTACACAAGAATGCATCTGCATACTCACTCTTAAACAGCAGTGAGAAAACATAAAATGAGGGAGGCCAGTTGAAGATAACACAGAATAAACACATTTAAGGTTCAGCAAACAAAAACAACTAAATCTAGGACAATAGTTGAAATCTCTTGTAATAAAAATGGTCTTTGGAGGCAGACGCTCACACTGTGGAAGAGTGAGCAGAAGCATAACTGACCCATTTGTTTGAGACTTTACTCCCATATTTTCATAAAATGTTGTGGTCTCATTGCAATAAAACAATACTTGTGTACATCTGGTAATTCAAGTAAATAAGATCAAATAAAGTAGGATGCCTTAAAAGGTTCTAAAATGACATGCAATAAAGGATGTTATGATAAGCACTTCCAACCAGAAAATTATACCACATAACAGTATCATTTTAAGAAGGTTTAGTGGTATACTAGCCTAAATGATGCAGTAGTCTATTTGCAGGATATTGCTTCTTTTACCAAAGCAGTGTTAAATCTGTTATAATGGAAGAACACTACCACATAAGCCCGCTGATCGTCACTTTATCTGGTCATTTTCACTCACAGTTGGCTGACATCTCTCCTTTATCAGCTCATGTCAAATCATCCTCTAAGTGTCAAATGTGGAAAAGAGAAAAAAAAAACCCAGGCAGGAGAACGTCATCTCACCTCAGCCTCTCCTCTTCCTTCTTCCTCAGCTTCATGTCACGCTGAACCACTTTCAGCACATGCTCTGCCTCGTCATCTGTTAGGCCCGACAGGTCCAGCTTGCGTCCCATTGTCCCTGGCCTCGCCACACTGAGCTGCTGCTGGTCAAAGAGGGGAGGAAGAAGAGGAGGACAAGGAGGAGGAGAGTCACAGGTGTTGGTGCTCAGGGGGCCGAGGCTGGGACGACCCTGTGGACAGGCAAAGGAAACAACGAAACAAATTTTTAAAAAACTGTCTGTGAATTTGGCAAACTAATTTACTCCTCATTAAATAAAGAAATTAGGACATTACCACTGAGAAAGAATCAGGACACTTCTTTTTTTAGATATATCCTATATATAACAAAAAGCGTGCAAATTATTCTGCAATGCCTGCTTTTCTGACTTGTGAATGAGATTAGTGTTGCCAGTTTTTGCCTGCAGGATCCATTTTCTTCCCAGAGCTGATGAAGACTGTCTGGAAGGATTTCTTCCCTTAATGTGATCCTTGAAACTGTTCTGGACGGAACATTGGACCTATTAAACGTGTCCGCTGAAGCTCCTTTGGCTACAAGTTACCATTTCATGAATGTTATGAGAGCATTTCATTAGTCTCTGGCTTAAATACCAGCCTGCAAATCACCATACTATAAAGTTCTGTAAAATGCAATTATGTTAGATAAAATTGACATTTGCCAAATTATCCTAAAAGTGGATTCTTCCTAATACATTTGGTTGCAGATAATTCTATTAAAATGTCCAACAAGGAAATTTAAAGAGCTTCTTCTGTGTTTTATTTAATAGAGTATGATACACACTCTGTTAATGATACTCCCCTCCGTAATAAAGCAGATTATAAAGCAGGGCACAGATTAGGTCAGAACGAGATAATCATATAATTAATAGGATAATATCTTCGAAAGAGTGGCGTCCACAACTCATTAAACTTTTAATCTGAAAACATTTTTTTGAGATGTAAAAGTGCTTTTTCCCCCTAACAAATTTCTTCTGTTTTTACTTTGTTGACACACATACATGTTTTAGATAATCAAAACAAATGTAATATCTGGCAAACACCAAAATGGTGTTTTGAAATGATGATTTTATTTATTAAGGGAAAAGAGCAAATCAAACTAAGCTTGGTTGCAATAACTACAATGAAATATGCCCGATGACTCGAAATAAGAGTTTAACGTTGCTGTGGAAGAATTTTGACCCACTCTTCTTTGCAGGATTGCAGTTGTTCAAGCATTATTCTAGGATCATGTGACAACATCTCTAATAGATTTTAGTGCAGAACTTAACTAGGACTAGGATTTTTGCTTGAAAATCTTTCTATTTAGTTGTTCTCATTTGCTTGGGTGCATTTCTCAAATCTTTCTCAACATTTGCAAAACACCATGAAAAGCCAATTTCTCTCTCAAAATCCTTAGTTCATCTCTCAGAAGTGTATATCTGTGTCGATGAACATGTCAGGCTCAGAAAGACAAGTTGGCGTTTCGATTGCTTTCTCGTGTTGTCAACATAACAGTGACTCCAGAGAGATGTTTTGATGATATGTGTTGTAAGTTGTAATACATTTTGATCGCGACATAAGCAATTGAAAGTGTGGGATAAAGCAGAGGATTGTACTGCTTGGATGTACAAAAGCCTTGGCAACTTGCTCAAAGGAACGAGGAACTCCTTTTTGAATGGTTGAATCGATTGAGTGGAGATACGTGGATGATGTTATAGACTGGAAAACCTTCCACTGATGACAGGATGACAAGTACACATATATATAGAATGTACGTCAACAAGTAAGAGACTGCAGTATTTTTCTTTTTGACCATCTTTTATGGTAGGAAATCTAATCCCAGCTGGATGTTCTAGCAGGTTAGCCATATAGAGGAGAAAGAAATGGGTTCACCAGCCATGGGACAGCACAAGAGTTGGCTACCATGTAGACTGAATATACAGTATATATATATATATATATATATTTTTTTTTTAATAAAAAAAAATTCCAAACAACTTTGGAAAACAATTTCAGTCGCTCAGTTCAATACTCCCGTTCCTCACTTCCAACGTCCATCAAGGCGCCTCGAATGATTAAGTGTCACCATTGCAAAGGGTTAATAGCTTGGGTCTTGCAGAACTGATCTGATCGTTTCCATAGCAATGAGCAGAAGCAAGACATTCCCCCAGAACTTCAGTGAGCTCATTGTACCTATGACATGCGGTCCTACATCAAGGAACTTCTGAGGTTATGAATGCGTGTATCTCAGGACATCAGTTCATATCCAACTAGCTCTTCGAATCGAAACACTGTGTTTTACAAGTATTTTCAGTATGGAAAAGATGTTTGTCGGCTTGTTTTTTCCCCTGAGTTTTGGAGTGGGATATGTGGTTACAACAGGGATGAGGAAGGTTTTTGACAAACTGGTTCCTGGTAGCACTGAAGATAGAAGTAGCGTTCAGGAGGAGAGGACGTCATCTGAGTACGATCTTTTTGACGCTTTTCTTTTTGAACCTTCCAAGACTGGGGAGCAAACCTCCCCGGCTGGGGAAGTTTGCTCCCCAGCTGAGGAAGTTTGCTACTCTGGCTATGATAGTTTGGATTCTTATCTGTTTGATCCATCCCCGGCTCAGAACCAAACATCCCTGGCTGGGGAATTTCAGATAGCTGAGTCTGAAAGATCAACTTCTGCCTTGAAGAAGACGACAATTGAAGATACTACCTATGAAGACAGCGCTGTCCAGACCTCTGTCGCAGGGAACGATTTGGCCAATCTTCCCGAAGAGCAAACTTCTGCGGCTGCAGAAGTTTGCTGTGAAAAGGAGACAGCTGAGTCTGAAAGCTCAACTTCTGCCATGAAGAAGACAACATCTGAAGACACTACACATGAAGACAGCGCTGTCCAGACCACTGTTGTAGGGAATGATCTGGCCAATCTTCCCGAAGAGCAAACTTCTGCGGCTGCAGAAGTTGTCCAGACCACCGTTGCAGGGAACGATCTGGCCAGTCTTCCCGAAGAGCAAACTTTGGGAAGATTGACGGTTGCCGATGTTTGCTGTGAAAAGGAGACTATTGAGTGTGAAAACATTTTTGCTTTGACCAAGATGGCAATTGAAGGCAGTAGCCATGAGCGAACTTCCCCGACTGAGGAAAATGTGTTTTCTCACAAAAACAAAGACAACATATGGGAGCCATTTTTGTTAATGTTTCTTAGTTTGTGTTTATTTTGCCTTCCCTGGGTTATTTTATACTATGGTGGTTTTTTCCTGTTTTTATTTGTTATATATTCTTCCTGTGGACTTGCTTATCTTTTGGGATCATAAAGCCAAGTATTGAGAGCTTACCTTTAAATTTAATTACACTGTTAAATGTTCTGTTTCAGTTTAAATTCAAAAATACTTTTTGATCCCAAAGAAAATTAAATGTTATAGCTCATCAAGATTCTTCAAAGAGCCATTGAAGATGGCTGTCGACAGGAAAGATCTCCTGAAGCGGTCAGTACCACACTGAACCTGAAGAAGCCTCTGACTGAGGATGGATGCTCTTCCCTTCCAAAACAGCCTTGTGAAGAGGATGGTCAGGATTGTCCAGAATTTTCTTGATCCTATGAAGAATCCTTCTCTGCATTATCATCTCCAGCGGTTCCACGGACATCCCCAGAAGAGAACAAGAACAGAACCAGCCTTCTTTATCAGGCTGGTTCTGCCAGGGATCTTTTTAGATCCTTGGCTGATGCTGCCCCAACAGATGGCGCTCTCAACAACAGACTTATAGAACAGTCCTCCCCAACCCCCGGGCCGTGGGCCGGTACCAGTCCACGCGCCACGATAGTCGGACCAAGTCAATCAACATGTTGAAAATGCCCGATTTTAGATCGGAGCAGTCCCAACGTTCTACGTAACTCACCACACAGCAGGATGATCGGTTACGATTATCGCAAGCCACATTCAGAACGTTCTAAGATTGACGTAAGGAAAAAATCGGGGCAAATAAATTAAAATGGTGCCATGTGAACTAAACTTTAGCGGGCACATGCAGAAGCCTGTCTGACGGTTCACCCTCCCCGTACCCATCCTACCGAGCGGCAGTAAAAATGCCAAGCCTTGACCGGTCCGCAGTGATAAAAAGGTTGGGGACCACTGTTATAGAAGATTTGCAGCATCTTGCTGCAAAGCTTGAAGGATCTTATCTCCCTCCAGAAGCCCAGTCTGCTCTGCCCCTTCTCATAGACGCTTCACTGTTGCGTCTCCTGTCCAGACTGTTGTCCAGTTGAACACCGAAGTGTTTATATTCCTCAACCACCTAAACATCTTCTCCCATGATGGAAACAGGGTTTGATCTGATCCTGTTCATTCTGATATCAACAATCATCTTCTTTGTTGGAAGAACATTTGAACTTGTTCATAATAATAATAACAACAATAAAAATTTGAAGTAGCAATAATAATAATAATGAATAACAACATTAGTATTGATATACTAATAATAATACAAATGTTTTAATATTAGTATATTAATACTAATATTTAAAATCATTGTTATTACTACTACAAATTTTTATTGTTATTGTTATTAATAATATTAATAGTAAAATAATGCTAATATTAGTATTAATATACTATCATATACAGTATACATATATTATATATTTTTTTATAATTATATAAAAAATATTTATATATATACATACAGTATATATATATAAATTATATGTTTTTTTATTTAAAAATTTTTATAAAAATTTTTATAACATTTTTTATAAAAAAAATATATAAATTATATTTATATATATAAATATATACATAAATTATAAATATTTTTATAATTATATAAAAAAATATATAATTAGTATATATATATATATATATATATATATATATATATATATATATCTTACACTGCCTGGCCAAAAAAAAAGTCGCCACCAAAAAATGGTCACACTCTAATATTTTGTTGGACCGCCTTTAGCTTTGATTACAGCCCGCATTCGCTGTGGCATTGTTTCAATAAGCTTCTGCAGTGTCACAAGATTTTTTTCCATCCAGTGTTGCATTAATCTTTCACCAAGATCTTGTATTGATGATGGGAGAGTCTGACCACTGCGCAAAGCCTTCTCCAGCACATCCCAAAGATTCTCAGTGGGGTTAAACAGACTTCTGAAACAGACTAACGTCTTTTCCACGACCACAGGATGTGTCTTTTGCCATGGTTGTTTAAGAAATGAGGAGTTACTCATTGCATCAGCTGGGGTTAAATAACTTGTTGCCAGCTGAAAGATAATTGCCTATGCAGTACTTATCCAATAGGAGGCTTGTACCTATTTGCTTAGTTAAATCCAGGTGGCGACGTTTTTTTTGGCCAGGCAGTGTATATATAATTAGTATATACCTGCACAGTCACTTCATGATTTATCAATGGAACCAGTGACATTCTCACAATGCTCTGACAGGTTTTTTATTTGATATATCAAATTATCATTTTGTGCGTACTCAAGTTATCTTATCTCGTCTGTCTTCATTTGATAAAATGCAACATTTAAGTTTAGTTAAAAAGCAAAAACATAAAAGAGAGAAATATGTTTATGAGCACTGTAAATCCCTTGTTTGAAATTGGTTTCAGCAAGATTGCTAAATTTAAGATTACAGTGCTTTTAATAACTTTTTGAATAAATGACACTTAAGAAAAAATAGATCTCTTTTACCAGAGTAAAGCCAAAGCCCCAATCTGAAACAAAACCCTTAATTTAGTCATGGTAGATGCTGGAAACTAATGACACTGAACCAACTTCTTAACATCCATAAACAAAGATGTGCTGTTCCTTCTTATTTCTTTGTTGTAATTTATGTACTAAGTCTAAATGAGATGTTTAACAAATAGGTAACTCCTCCTCTATGACAATAACTACATTTGATGTAGATTTTCTTGCAATATTGGAAGAAGGTTTTTAATTTAGCTCTTGGATTATGCATGCTTTAGCAGCATCCGTTGGCTGCAAGCAAAAAAATAAATAAAAAAATAAATCACACCTTTGAAGCTGTTTGCCATTTTGGGTGAGAAGATCTGATTTTCTCCAGCAACAGCACAAAGCTGAAGTCTGTCTTCTGTCAACACAGACAAATATTGAAGCTACACAATATCAAGTAGTGTTTTGTCCAGCAAAATAAAGCCCATGGTTTTATTGAGCGCATTTGCCCTGGTTCCATTCACTTCTCCAGGTTATTGCAGGACTCACTTCACTGCAGACTCCAGTTGAATTTAACAGCGTTACCAAGAAAAACAAGCCTGAGCTGCTGCTTCTGGCTTCACAAAGCCTGAATGAAACCTTTGACTCCGTTTTATCCTTAAACGCATCTCAGTTAGACGTGCTTCAGTCGTTTTACCAGTGGGATAATTCTCAATGCCATAAGCAGACGTGCAGGAATGTAGAGGTGAGAGAGAGGCTTATGTCACATTCGGCGGTGGCGGAGAATGACGTCTAAATCTGGCAGTCTCACAGATCTGTTATCAAACAGCGTGAATAGGCTGCAGACTGACGCCTTGCCATTCACACATGCTCCCTATTCAGCTGCTGCAATAAGACACCTAAATCCTCGTCCCTGCTAAAGCTTTCCAGCCTGAAACAGAGTGACACTTAATTCAAAAGATGAATGTATCCCGACATGTGTGAATATGCGAAGTCAAGTGTCACCGTGTGCCCCCACAGTTTGCAACCTGCGCTTGTTCAAGTAGATCTGTAATTATATTTGCACGACGGAGAGCTAAACCTTGGGGAATAGAAGCTGAGTATATTTACCACTCACACATTTGTTTTTGCTTTAAAAATGACTTTTTATCCATTCATGCATTCATTACGTTTAATGGAGCCCTCATAAGCCCAGAGGCAGGTAACATCTCTGCTGTAATATATATTATCATAAACATTCAAGCAACAGCACTTATGAGCCTTGACTGTTCAATACACTGACATCCTGTGATGAATTTAAACTCCACCTGAAAACTCAGAGCTTAGAAACAATCACCACAACATTATTGAGACAACTTAGACTTAAAAATATGTCAGGAACTGGATATTGCAATCTTAAAAACCAGGACGCATTTTATAACCTCGATCTTTCTGTTGGTAGTCAGCGGCTTATGTAATAAAGATCCTTACTTGTGACACTTAATGTGAACGTTTATACATGTTGAAACGAGACTATTTGTCTGTCTATTTATTTCTAATGTCGGGGATCGTTGCCACCTTAGCAACTTCATTACAAGAAATTCTCTTTGCAAAACATATCCAACACTCTGTGGATTCAGTCTTATCTTTTCATTCACTTTCTATACCAGCTTCTCCTTGCAGGGTCACAGGAGGGCTGGTTCCCATTTCCAGCACTCATTGGGCAAGAGGTACACCTTGGACGTTTTACCAGTTCGTCACAGGGCAACACAAAGACACGCCTGACAAATAACCACCCAGACACACTCATTCCTAATTGTAATTGAAAGGGACCAAATCACATAACAGTCATGTTTTGAAACTGCGGGATAGAGAAACCATGTAAGTATGGGAAGAACTCCATGAGGAAAGGCCCTTGGCCAATATTCAAACCCAGGCACTTCTTTCTGCAAAGCAGCGGAACAACCAACTGTGACAAACGTTTGATAAGTAATTGCAGTTTTTAAGACTATTTCTTACTCTTTATCACTTAGTGTATTTATCTTCATCCAGCTTCCTGGATGCCTCATGAGATTCAATCAAGAATCTATCACTCCTTCCATCTACAACAATCCAAAACTACTGACCTGACATGAAAAATGGTCTTGGTCAAAACTTAGGTTGTAACCGTCAACGTTCATGTGACAGAAAGTTGAGTTATCCTACAAAGAATCATTCTCCCAGCTGTCAAATCTGAAGGACCTATGCGTCAAAATCTATTTACAACCTAATCTCAGCATGAACATTCTCAAAAGATCATGATCCTGCTCTTCTATCACCTTCAAATCAATGCTCCAACACCAACAGAAACTGTGCTGTCTTGATTTGTCAAATCTAAAGAAAGGAGTGATGGATACGCCATGACAGCACCATCATTACTGTATAACTGCAAGGCATTTATTTAGGTCTTCTATATTGTGCGTGGTGTGAAAGGATGGTGACTGAGCTCCAGTCATGTCTGAACTAAAAGTTGCAGTCGTCCATGCACTTTATACATAGATATTACGGACATGGTAGGAGAGGTTACAGGGTGTTTTAAGCTGCACATGGTTGACCGCACACTGACCCATAGGACTGTCCCTGTCGTGTTCCGGGGTTCTTGGTTTTCCTTGTGGGAGTTGGCTTGCTGCTTTTCACCATCTAGCCACCAGATGGCGCCAGGCTCACCTCTCTCTCTGGAGTGGGGTGTTGTCATCCTGCGCACCTGTGATCTATCTGCTCGTCAGGCAAGGTGTACAAGAGGAGCTGACTGCCAGCACTTCGACGCCTGAGTGTTAGCCAGTAACGGTACCTCTGAGCCCCCTTGAGCTAGTCTCTGTTTTCTCCTCGGTGTTTGATCTCTTAGTGAATCTCCTTGTTGTCTCCTGCCTTCAGGTGTCTTTCCTGAGAAGTCCTGGGTTCCCCTCGTGACGCCGTGGAACCTACCCACTGGTTGCCCGAGTTTCCAGACTCACCTCCTCCGGCTAAATCGCAGATCCCTCCTGGAGGTTCCGACTGACAGTCGTGCCGCTCCTCTGTCTCTGTCCTGCCTGAACCTACCTGTCCGCCCCCCGACAACACTCCCTCGCCTCCTTCCGGATCTCTGTGGCCAAGCGCTGTTCCACCTGGATCGTACGGAATCAACGACCCCGAGCACGGCAGTTATCCCTCCAAACCTACAAACTCCTATTCAACAAGTAAGATTGCTCCAATTTTCTGTCATCACTCCCGTCTCCTACACCCTGTGAACTCACCGTCTCCTCGCTGTGTTCTTTATAGTGTGCCGACCACTCCGTGAGCCTTTCCCTCCCCCCTTGGACAAGACCCGCAATTTTCAGTGCATTTAATTATTGCTGTTGTAATAAATTCACTTACTATATATATCGCTCTCCTGTGTCGTGTTCTGCATTTGGGCTAGAATCATAGACTCAACATGACAGAACACTCAGGCCAGCAAACAAGCCCAGCAGATGCGATCAGGAGAATGTTGTCCGATCAACACACCCAGTTACAATCACATGAAACAGCTTTAAGAGAGCTTAGCTCACGACAAGTCGAAACTAACCGGCAGTTAGCTGAGATAATCAATTATCTCAAACCTTCCGCTTCTCAGATTCCTTCCCCAAGTCCAGCCCCAGTTCCAGCTCCGGTCCAATCAGTCCAGCCCACGTTTTCCGAGGTTCGACCACCGCTTCCTGAGAGATTTTCTGGGGACCTGAGCAGATGTAAAGGTTTCTTATTGCAATGTTCTATTATTTTCAACCACTCCCCTCAGAGTTTCCTTCAAGATGGCTCTAAAATTGCTTATGTTTTGTCCTTGTTATCTGGACGGGCTTTAGACTGGGCTCAGGCTCGATTTCCTTCCCCGGCAAATTATAACTGCTCGTTTGACGAGTTTTTGAAAGAGTTCCAACAAACTTTCAGTCAAGACTCCGATAAATCATTTAACTCACGCGAGCTCATGGGAATTAAACAGGGTCAACGCACTGTAGCAGATTTCGCTATAGATTTTAGAAGAAGAGCTGCAGCAACTGATTGGAATGCAGCTGCATTGAAGAGCGTTTATTTTAACGCTCTTAACGAAAATCTAAAAGATGAACTAGCTACTCTAGATGAACCAGAAACCCTAGAAGATTTGATCAGTTTAACTATTCGCCTCGATAATAGGATCCGGTCCCGTACTAGGGAGAGAAGACATAGAGAACCGCTAGTTAAGACTCATGGAGGAGTTCAACCTGTTCCAGCGAGTTCTTCTCCGCAGGCTCCTCAGGATCCTGAGCCCATGCAGATGGGTCGGACACGTCTCACTCCTGAGGAGCGACAAAGACGCTTTTCCTCTCGTCTCTGCTTGTATTGCGGATCCCCAGGGCACTTCCTCGCCCAATGCCCAATCCGTTCAAACTCCCAGGTCCGCCAGTGGAAGTGAGGAGGCTGGCGGACCACTTGCAAATGAAAGATTCTCCTCGCCTGTCACTACCTGCCACTTTGATCTGTAAAAATCAATCCTTCCCATTGTCCGCTCTTGTAGATTCAGGCTGTGAACAAAATCTTATTGATTGTACTTTAGTTCAGCAAATGTCGATTGAGACTGAGCCACTCACCGTCCCTCTTCGAGTCGCTGCCATTGATGGGAACACCCTACCCCGAATAACTCACCAGACCAAACCGCTACATCTCATTATTTCCGGAAATCATAGCGAACTCACCCCCTTTTTTGTTTTCCCCATGGCCAACTCTCCCATCATCCTTGGCTTTAAATGGCTCCAGCAGCATAACCCTCAAATCAACTGGACAGACAGACATGTAGAATCCTGGTCCACCTCCTGTCATTTATCTTGTCTCCGCTCAGCTGTTCCCCCAGGTCCACCACCAGCAGACCCGCAGGAGGCAGACCCGACCGACCAGTCAATTATCCCACCTGAATATCATGACCTAACTCCGGTCTTTAGTAAGTCCAAGGCTCTCTCATTACCCCCACATCGACCATACGATTGTGCTATAGATCTCCTACCCGGTGCTCCGTTACCCACAAGCCGTCTTTACAACATTTCCCGTCCAGAGAGAGAAACCATGGAGAAATATATTAAAGACTCTCTGGCAGCCGGCATAATCCGCCCTTCCTCCTCTCCTTTGGGAGCAGGATTCTTTTTTGTTGGTAAGAAAGACGGTTCCCTTAGGCCCTGCATCGATTACAGAGGGTTAAATAACATAACAGTTAAGAATAAATATCCCCTTCCTCTGTTATCCTCTGCCTTTGAACCGGTTCATGGGGCAACAGTTTTTTCAAAGCTTGACTTGAGAAATGCTTACCATTTACTCCGTATTAGAGAGGGAGATGAATGGAAGACAGCATTTAAGACACCAATAGGTCACTTTGAGTACTTGGTGATGCCTTTTGGATTGTCTAACGCTCCAGCCTTCTTCCAGGCCCTCGTAAATGACGTGTTGAGGGATTTTCTAAATGTTTTCGTGTTTGTTTATCTGGATGATATTTTGATCTACTCAAAGTCGCTAGACGATCACAAGCATCATGTTCGCCAGGTCCTGCAACGTCTTTTGGAAAACAAGTTATACATCAAGGCTGAAAAGTGTGAGTTCCACCAATCGTCAGTGTCGTTTCTTGGATTCATACTTGGGGGCGGACAGGTAAGACCCACAGAGGAAAAGATTCGAGCAGTATTGGAATGGCCGACTCCTCAAACCCGTAAACAACTCCAGCGCTTCCTGGGTTTTGCCAATTTCTATCGCCGATTCATTCGTAATTACAGTCAAACCGCCCTCCCACTAACTGCTCTCACCTCAACCAAGATTCCATTCAGTTGGACCCCGGAGGCAGAGGCCGCCTTTACACAACTCAAAACCCTTTTTGCTAATGCTCCCGTTCTCATTCAGCCAGACCCGTCCAAACAGTTCATTGTTGAGGTCGACGCCTCGGACACCGGAGTTGGAGCCGTGTTATCCCAGATCTCCCCCCAAGACAACAAGACTCATCCTTGTGCTTTCTTTTCCCGCAGATTATCTCCTCCTGAACGTAACTATGACGTGGGGGATCGAGAGCTTCTGGCTATCAAGTTGGCTCTGGAGGAGTGGCGGCATTGGTTGGAGGGGGCTGAGCATCCGGTGCTGGTCTGGACCGATCACAAGAACCTCTCTTACCTGCAGTCGGCTAAGAGACTTAACCCCTGTCAATCACGTTGGTCACTGTTCTTCTCCAGATTTAACCTCTCCATTTCCTACCGTCCAGGGTCTCGTAACATCAAGCCGGATGCCCTTTCCCGACTTCACTCATCTGGAGATTCAGAGAAGGTTCCCGCCACTATCCTGCCCCCCAGCTGCACGGTTGCAGTGGTTACCTGGGAGATTGAAGACATTATTAGGCAAGCTCAACTATCTGAACCCACTCCCGACTCGTGCCCACCTACTAAGCTTTACGTGCCCACCTCTGTCCGTGCCCGTTTCCTGCAGTGGATTCATGCCTCCAAATTCTCGGGCCACCCAGGTATCAGTCGTACCATTGCCCTTGTAAACCGTAAATTCTGGTGGTCTTCAATCCATAAAGACGTTAAGGAGTATGTCTTAGCCTGTACGATCTGCTCACGTAATAAGGCATCTCACCGACCTCCATCTGGCCTCCTACTGCCGCTACCTATTCCCAAACGCCCGTGGTCTCATATTTCCTTAGACTTTGTCACAGGATTGCCACCCTCCAAGGGGATGACCACCATCTTAACAATTGTGGACCGTTTTTCTAAAGCCTGCCACTTTGTTCCCCTCCGTAAACTGCCCACGGCATTCCAAACGGCCCAGTTGCTTATTAAACACGTTTTCCGCCTGCATGGCATACCTCTAGAGATCTTATCGGACCGAGGACCACAATTTATTTCCCGGGTGTGGAAGAATTTCTGTACTGCACTTCATGCAAAGGCTTCTCTCACTTCTGGTTTCCATCCCCAGACGAATGGCCAAACCGAGAGACTTAATCAGGATTTAGAAACTACTCTCCGCTGCTTCACCTCCTCCAATCCGTCAGATTGGTGTCAGTACCTCCCATGGGTCGAGTACGCCCATAATAGCCTTATCTCTGCCGCAACTGGTGTGTCCCCTTTTGAAGCCTCCATAGGTTATCAACCCCCGCTACTTCCGTCTGAAGAGGGTGACATCTCGGTGACCTCAGTCCGCCACCATATCCGTCGCTGCCAGAACATTTGGAAATCCACAATTCACAACCTTAACAGCACAGCCGAACAAATCAAACGACAGGCAGACCGTAAGAGAGTTCCGGCTCCCACCTACACTCCCGGCCAGAAGGTGTGGTTATCGTCCCGAGACATTCCGTTAAAGTCAATGTCCAAGAAATTGTCTCCCCGTTTTGTCGGCCCCTTTGAGGTCGAATCCGTTATTAATCCCTCCGCTGTTCGCCTCCGTCTGCCAGCCTCCCTCCGAGTTCATCCCACTTTCCACGTTTCTCAGATAAAGCCCGTCCAGACCAGCACGCTCTGCCCTCCTACCGAGCTCCCTCCTCCCCCCCGAGACGTAGATGGCCATCCTGCCTACTCTGTCCGCCGGATCGTTGACTCCCGTCGACGAGGTCGTGGTTGGCAATACCTCGTCGATTGGGAGGGCTACGGTCCGGAGGATCGCTCTTGGGTCCCTGGCTCTTTCATTCTAGATCCTTCCCTCATCACGGATTACCGCTCGTCGCTTCCCTCCTCTTCTTCTCGGCCGCCGGGTGGCGACCGTTGAGGGGGGGGTACTGTCGTGTTCCGGGGTTCTTGGTTTTCCTTGTGGGAGTTGGCTTGCTGCTTTTCACCATCTAGCCACCAGATGGCGCCAGGCTCACCTCTCTCTCTGGAGTGGGGTGTTGTCATCCTGCGCACCTGTGATCTATCTGCTCGTCAGGCAAGGTGTACAAGAGGAGCTGACTGCCAGCACTTCGACGCCTGAGTGTTAGCCAGTAACGGTACCTCTGAGCCCCCTTGAGCTAGTCTCTGTTTTCTCCTCGGTGTTTGATCTCTTAGTGAATCTCCTTGTTGTCTCCTGCCTTCAGGTGTCTTTCCTGAGAAGTCCTGGGTTCCCCTCGTGACGCCGTGGAACCTACCCACTGGTTGCCCGAGTTTCCAGACTCACCTCCTCCGGCTAAATCGCAGATCCCTCCTGGAGGTTCCGACTGACAGTCGTGCCGCTCCTCTGTCTCTGTCCTGCCTGAACCTACCTGTCCGCCCCCCGACAACACTCCCTCGCCTCCTTCCGGATCTCTGTGGCCAAGCGCTGTTCCACCTGGATCGTACGGAATCAACGACCCCGAGCACGGCAGTTATCCCTCCAAACCTACAAACTCCTATTCAACAAGTAAGATTGCTCCAATTTTCTGTCATCACTCCCGTCTCCTACACCCTGTGAACTCACCGTCTCCTCGCTGTGTTCTTTATAGTGTGCCGACCACTCCGTGAGCCTTTCCCTCCCCCCTTGGACAAGACCCGCAATTTTCAGTGCATTTAATTATTGCTGTTGTAATAAATTCACTTACTATATATATCGCTCTCCTGTGTCGTGTTCTGCATTTGGGCTAGAATCATAGACTCAACATGACAGTCCCTGCTGCACATGATAAAAAAATCATATAATGCAGGTGGAGTATAAAAAGTGATGTGCCTTTCACACAATAACAGCGTAGATGAGTGATTAGTGCTGAAGCAGAGGAGAAGATTGCAAGTCATTCAAACAAAAAAATTTCTTGTTGCATAATAAGGAATGGTTGAACGTGTACACGCCTTCTTCCCAGTTTGCAAAGTTGTTTTAATCAACAAACTTCCAAAATGGCCAAAACATCACCACAGCTTTGTTTTTATGCACAGATTTTAGACATATTTGGTTAGCCATTGTTCTGCATATAAAACATTAAACTTTTAATTTACAATTTAAGAAAACAGTTTTCTAGAAAGGCAGGTGACAAGGCAATTAATTTTCAGTAAATATAGCTGTTGAAAACTAGTAGTGTCATGATGTCTGGGTGTATAATATACTATCCAGGCGCATTTTACAGGAAAATCAAGTAACTATGTTACCTTCAGTTGTCATAAAAATGCTGAATATTTGAAACATAACCTAAAAGAAATTTGACTTTGCAAATTGACCCCTTCAAATTGGCCTCTGTGTCTTCAAGAAGCTCCTGCTCAAGCAAGGAATCTGACTTTAGTTTCACACGCAAACAGAGTTCACGCGTTAAGCATGAATGTAGCAGTGCTGGTTCATTGCTCAAAGTGAAAGGAATAATGAAGAAGGAAACTTTCAACAGTTTGAACGGTTTGAACTGAAGCGTTTTCAGTTCAACCCGCTTGAACTGAAACATTCCCAAGCACACATAAAACTGGATAAAACATTAAGCTTTTTTAACAACCCAGACATTAACTTTTATTAGCAATGCATAAGCTAGGCCACTGCAATTGCTGGACAGATGGACTGGAATTATGCCAAGATCTTCCTCATTCTTGGTTTCTTTCCTTGCAAATGAGCAACATTCATTCAGACATCAGAGGGTTTGTATGTAAGCCTGTATGGATTGTTTTGATCCTTTGTGGATCTAAAAAAGATCCACAATAAATCCAGGAACTTTAAATATGCATTTTCACCTGCATTATCTGGAATCTAACCTGGAAGAGGCAGATAATTTTAAAAATAAAATATTACAGTGAGTAATTTTACACCACTAATTAGCTTACCAGTTGAGAAGCACCATACGTTCCAGGTTTAGTGTCGAACTTTATTTTTAGGTTTGCAAAAAGGGAAAAAAAAGCTGCAGCAAAGAGAAACGTGTTAATTTGTCACAAATTTGTTTGGTAAGATTTTTCAAAAGTGTAAACAGCTCGAGTGTTTTTCAGAAGCTCAGATACTGCATACAAAGACGCTCTAATATTTCACATACAACTTCATCTGTAACATTCTGGCTCAACCAGTCACTGTGTCTGATAGGGAATACAAAAAGACAAGGCTGGGCATTTGGTTCGCACTTTGATTGGCACTACACGAAAGTCCACCAGTGTAATACTTTCAAGCTACAAAAGCAACACCTTCAAACTGACACTCTCACTTAAAGGGACAGGTAGTATCTGGAAAAATAGGTCAAACTGCTACATCTCTCCTAGAGAGTGGAACTGTGAGTTTTGTTGCTTTTTTTTTCTGCACAAGTCACTCTCAATACTTCTTCTATATGCAGCAAAATGAACTTATGAACTCAGGTGTACCCAATTAAAACCCACAAATAAATCTTACCCGACGCCACCCTGCAGAGCACTTGGCTCTGCTGTGATCTGTCACCTCAGAGAGCCGGCAGACGATGGACAAACGGAGAACAAGGCCCTGCTGGAGCACTAAAAGGGCAGATGCAGCCAAGCGCAAAATTAACTGCTTGTTTTAGACCCTCTCCATTGTGTTGGCTTTTTTTCACAGCACGTGAGAAAGAGCTTGATACTGACTCCAGATAAATCCTTATTTGGATGGTGAGCACAATAAAAAAGGCTGACAATGAGTTGAGGTGTGAGGGTGGCTTTTTTTTATTATTATTATTATTTTATCAGATTTGTTCTCTATTGTGATTGAAATTATTGGGAAAGCTCTCCATCAATACTTTGCAATTAGGAATGCACCAAACAGATCTGTGATTGAAACGAGGTTTCCAGTTTGATCCTGCTGAAAGATGACAGGCAACACTCAAGAATCCAATTTTCTTCCAGTCAGTGGATGCATCATGATTGATTTGCTGTTGGAGCTGGCAAAAGCCTCAGGAACTTTTTACTCTTTTTACTCTGAAAAACTGTACAGATGTTAAGCTTTATCAAGGAAGACTAATTAAAAGTAATCAATGTAAGGGTTAGATTCTTTATCTTTATCTTTTCATTGAGCAATTTCTATCAGAAAAGGAGAAGAATTTTGAATTCCTTTTGTTGTGAATCAAGACTTAAACAATTCAGCTTGAGATTGTCAAAAAAAATTACTGATAGAATCAAGAACTAAATATATTACAATCAAACTGCATCATCATGGAAGACCCACAACGTGACATTATTCCTTCGTCTGGTGCACAATGTCACCTTATCTACACACTCAAACTTTGACTTTGAAGAGAATATTATTTCCTCATAAATGCCTGACTGTTGTTATGAATTGTCATTCGGAAAACAATGACACTATTAATGCAAAGTTACATTAAAAGTCAATTAAAAGTGCCATCTTTGCATTATTTGGACAATGCCGACCTTTTTAAAACAAAGCTCTATTAAAATTTGCTGCAAAAATCCATTAAAAGTGTCAATTTGCAATAAACGTGTCATCATTTACCGAAAGATGCTTCATGACAGCAGTCATAAACATTCAAGAAGACTCCTTCATGTCCGTGACAGCCGTTACGTCATATTTAAGACAGTGTCATGTCAGTCTTATGCACACTCCTTCACATAAAGCTTCACATTAGAATATGTCAGTGTACGAGGACAGACTTAAGAAAATTTTATTTCAGTGACTGAGTGAAAACATCTGCTGTTTTCCGAAACAGAATTGACTCTCAAAGCACTAGAAAGAGGATGTCATGTCTAATTCTGAGAGTGATTAAAATAAGAGGATATAGAAGAAAGATAAAGCCAAGTTGTAGAACTAGCCTTGATGCACCGGTTTTCAGCATCAGAACCACCACAATAGGGCTGAATGCCAACATAATTGGCTGTTTACTCTGATGCAACACAGTCACACAAGTGCTATTCACCTAGTTACTGTCAAAACCAGACTTGCTCATTGCATTTCCAGACAGACAGGTGTGATTCTGGACTCCAAAACACATCTCCACTGCAGTGTCGGTGTGCTCTACACTACTGCATCCGACTCTTTTCCAAGCCTTACTTGTCAACATAAGGCTTGGAGGCAACTCTACGGACTCAGAAACCATTTGAAGCTCCATGAAGGCCAGTTTTTTGGTAAATCTGAGGGTTACATGCAGAGAGTTTGAGATCTCTGTGCATTATGTGCTTACCCCGCTCTAGGATTGTGTAATGTTTGCCCACCTTGTGGTTGAGTTACTGTCATTCCTAACAGCTTCCACTATGTTAGAAAACATCTTACAGTTGATAAACGAAAATTTAGCAGTGAGGCAATTTCGCAACTTGACAAACTGCACAGTAAAATACTAGAATTGACTGATCACTAAAAGCAAGTTATTCCTTCACAAATGTTCGTAGAACTAGTCTGCAGACCTGGACATGGAAATTATTTCTATGGATGAGTTAATGCCGTGTAAAAGGTCGGTGTGTATTTTTGCCCCAAAGATGCTGCTGTTGGTCAAGATGACACTAAAAATTACCAGCAGAGTGCCCAGAAAATGAAAAATAACATTGGAGTTAATGTTTCACTCTAAGCTAATAATAGAGGTACTTTATCTCATGTGACATTAAAAAAAAAACTTGCACTAACATCTGACAGAAGGTAAATCAAGTATCATCCAAATATTAGAAAGTAGGTGCTTTAAAATTCTCCTCTCAGGGAGAGTGTTTGATCATTTATCACTTTTTGACACCTGCCTGCTGAACCACATCAATCACCACCCAGCCTATCGACGCAGAGCTACAGAGGAAGCGGCTGCATCCGCCTGGGAAGATGCCCTCACATTCTCCAGCACCCGTCAGACACATGCACGAGGAGTCACACTCTCACCCGAGGTGTTAAAATGGAAACAGTTGAGGACTGGGCACGACTGCGCAATCGTGCATGATGTGAGTAAGTGTTGGAGCATGAGCATTTAAAAACGGAGGAATTCATTCAAATTTGTGGGGTGAATGCTCTCTTCCTGCATTCCAAGATGGTCCTCCCTGCTGTCAACAGGTGTGAAGTCAACAATGAAACACACACACACACACACACACACACACACACACACACACACACACACGCACCCCAACAAAACAACGTACAATATAGCATGGCGAGCCAAGCTGAGATTTTCAGCCTGCATTCCTAGGGGAGGGGGTTAAAGTTTCTTTCCCTTACAATGCTCCCGAGACTAAAACATGACTTTACTTCCACTGGCTTCGGCTCAGTGAGGGGCAATCGCTTTACTTTATTCAAAAAGATGACTCACACTCTGCGCCTCCAGGACCCGGTTTTTGGTTTTCCCTCCCAGCATCATGAACCTGTCAGACACCTGCTCGTTTTAACCCCTGCGTGACGACATCAATTCTCCGTTTCTTTCTTTTGAAGGAACCACCTATATTCATCTAACCCTGCCACGTATAGCTGTAACTGGATGATAACAGCTGTGCAAAATCTTGCAGGAGACAGTGTCGGTTCTCGCAGGAGACTAAAGCATCATTCTCCTCATCGCGACGTCTAAGCATGCACTGTAAACGAGCCAATCTAAAAAATAAAATAAAAATAAAAAAAAAAAACGAATGCTGCTGTGTTTCCTGCCTGCTCGTTGCATCGTTCACAGCCTGTTTGCGGTGAGGAATCACTTACACGGGATCAGCGGGAGCCGAATGACCGCCAGTCACAGCCTCCTTATTCCAGATACTGACCAAGAGACGCGGAGGGATGCGAGCGTAAACTTCCGCGACACCTGTCAGCCTGTCTCCCGGTTACTTTTTTTCCTCCTCTCTGCACCAGCTCGACTGGTCGGCTTATTGTCCCCCCCTTAAAGCACGCCAGGCACCGGTGAATGGGTGATCACGGGGTTTGTATTAGAGGAGGATGGAGGAGGGAGGGAGGGTGCACGGCGTTACGAGGTGAGCGACCAGGCGCCCAACCTTGATTTCTTTCTGGTGCTCATGAACACTGATCGCGATGGAGCTGCGGATGAGGAAGGATTTAGTGATTGGAAATCTGCGCCGTTTCATTCAGGTTCCGTGACTGGCCGATCTGATATTAAATGCAGTATTCTCCTCTGCTGGCACCTGGGTATCCTGCACTCCAGTCTGCCTCATGTTCCTGCAGGAGGAGTAGAGAGGAGGAGGAGGAGGAGGAGGTTCTCTGAGCTGGCTGGATGCTTCATTCACAAAGCCATTCAATGCAGTTAAATCACAGAGAGGCAAGACAAGTTTGGTTTTGGTGTAAGCAATCCCTCAACCTCAACCTAAAGCAATGGGCAAAGTTATTTGCATTCAAGTTTGTTTCTCAATTACATAAATAAATAAAAACATGATATGAAAATGTAGGCGTATGAATTTTGGAGAACATAAGTCAGCTACTATTTTCGTTCAATAAAGAATGTGTGAAACTGTCCATGTCTAACTCTAAACAATGACAAAATAAAGTATTTTTGAAATCAAGCCCTTCTTAGCGTTTTACATGTTTTAGCTTGTATTTTCATGGCTTGCCTTTACCAACAGGATGCAATACAGTTAAAAGTGATGAGTTCAAAGTCTTTGGGATTTGGAAGACCTCTTTGCCATCACCCTAATCTTCAACTCTCTCTAAAGATTCTTTACCAGATTCAAGTCAGGACTCTGACTGGGCCACTCCAACAAATCAATATTACTTCCAGTCAGAAGAAATCTCTTGGTAAAAACAAAGGGATGCTTGAAACCCAAATCTACCTGCAGGTATGATCATTTTTTGACTTGTGTGCAATTTTGGCTATTTTAAGTGGGATTTAATGTGGGGGTGCACTAATATATAACTCATAGTTATAATAACATTTAAAAGCTTTTTTTTCCCCTTTCAGTTTTATTACAATCTATTACTTGAATTTTTGTCAAAATTGATGTGAAATATATATATTTGTCCAAATGTGTTACAAAAACAGAAGCTTTCATAAGCTTTCCCTTTTTAATGTAATTAGTTTTGGGCTTACTCACAGTTTCACTAAACTGCATTAATGCATCAAAATGTTATTTTGATAACACTTTCAGGCTATGCAAGTCCATTTATTGTTGTTTAATAATACTATATAGTATATACAGATGGAGGACAATTAAGTATTATGAACCGTGGTAAAAAAACAACTTAAAAAATACATTTTCTCAGTGGAGTAACTTTATGCTCACAAACGACAGGTCACTATAATTAGACCTGGACTTATTTTAGTGTTGTTTTGACTCTGCTACAGCTATAGTCTGTCCCTGAAGCAGGAACTGTATTGCATCTTGTTTCATCCCTTGAAGGAAGGTGCAATACAGACTTCAACCCTTTAGCGTAATATCAGTGTTTTCATCATTTTCTGGTGGATGAGGACAAAACCAGCATTTTAACATATTTATTTCATCCTCATTTTTCAATTTTACTGTATAGAAGTAAAAAAAAAAGGAAAGTGCTCCTTCCAACATTTTTCTTGACTTTTTCTGCATTCCCACTAAGTGAGCCCACATCTGACTGTTTCTGTCAAGAAAATGAGGTTGTCTGTTTATCAACTAGAACCAATGACATTCTCCAGTTTCACACGCCGCTTGGGCTGCCATATATGGTCATGCAACCCTATTTTTGAGAGCCAAATGCTGCTTTTATTTACCTGATTTGAAGAAACTCTGGTGGAACAAATTGTGATTCACTAATATTTTACACATTTAGGATGTTTAGATTTTCTGGCTCTAATATATATTTGTTCTTTCAATGACAGTCAGAGCAACAAATACTTATAGAAAGTTCCAGGATCAGCTGTATCACTGTGCAGTGGGCTGGCAAAGCACCACAGCTGGTCAAAGAAAGAAAGAAAGAAAAAAAGGCTCTTCGTTCTCTTTATTAGTGCACTTACTTCCCTTCAAAACTGCTGACTCTGACACACAGCAAAAAACACTTTCTGGGCTATTTGCCCTCCATGGTAAGATTTTGCAAAATAAGTAGTCCATCCAATGCTGCAATTACTTTATAGAGCATTTAAATCATCAGGGGGGGATG
Source organism: Xiphophorus couchianus (assembly GCF_001444195.1). NCBI lineage: Eukaryota > Metazoa > Chordata > Actinopteri > Cyprinodontiformes > Poeciliidae > Xiphophorus > Xiphophorus couchianus. The sequence goes on along the minus strand of NC_040248.1, from coordinate 14,019,498 downwards.
CTTGCTTCGTCTTAAATTCAACTAACTACTTTCTAGAACACACAGTGAGTAGAAAATAACTGCACACATCCACACATCCTATGCATTAGACCCTATTTATGCATGCAAAAATACTTGCATGAGTCACTGTGTGCTCATATAAATTACCTTGACCTACATGCAGAGAATGTACAGAAATGTTTGCAGTGATGCTGCAGGGGTAGGAGTGCCTTTAACTGGAAAGCTGGAAGACAAATATGATGAAGCAGGGATTAAACCCAAATCTGGTTGTAACGAAAATGTTTTTCCTCCTACTGAGTCTTTGTTATGAAATGCACAAGACATTTACTGAACAAATATGAACAGGATTCACTCTGCCATTCAGTTCAGAAGGATTGTGTTTGATATAATGCAAACCTCATAGTTTATTAAATGTAAATTAAATGTCTGGGTGCTTAAAATGTCTTTCCTGCCTTTTCATGGAGTATTAAATGTGAGAAGACACAATTACCAGAAAGTCTAAACACATGTGGCCAAAAGTTCACTTCTGTTCAACGCTCCCAGTAAAGCTCATTACAAGCTTCAAACATCTTGTAATCATGACATAAATGTGAATAAATGACATAGATAAATTAGAAACTAAAAGACGACATGAATCATAAAGATTACATTTTCTTATATCTCCCTTATATTGTTATTCAAGTTTATTTCAAAAGTATTTTTACTGCCAAAGCTTTTCCCATTTTTTAAAATCTTATAACCAATCCAAGTTACAGACAGCAGTGAACTTAAAAATACAGCCAAAGCTACAGTGGGGTGTTTTAGATTAAATTATATTATTGTTCTTGAATAGCCCAGCTAAAGGCCAGATCTTAATCCAACTAAGATTCTGTGACATTTACAGCAGCTCTACATCCAATCTGACACTTAATGATAAAATGAAAACAAGCACAAGTTTTCAGTGTGTAAATATGTGCAGGCAGCCGAGACACATCTCGACAAACCTCCAGACAAGTCTTTATCTGAAAAACCTTTTTTTTTTTTTTAGTCATATACATTTTTTCCTTAACATCACAATTCGGCACAGCTTTCGTGTTGATGTGCATTTTAAAATCCGCAAAAAAGAAAATGATCCATGTGGTTGCAATGTGACAAAATGTGGGGAAAGTTCAAACGGGTAAAAATGCGCTGGATGGTATTGCGTATTGCATGAAAACTATTGCAATTACTTTAACAGTCCCACAAATCTCAAAGGGGGCAATAGTGAGAAGTAGTCACTTTGTCATTTTGTGCTGTGGCTGAGTTAACATACACTCAGCAGGTCAGTGTGGCATACCTTAACATGCAATGTGTTCTAAATTTGATCCTAAAAGCTGGTTGGGCAGCAGTGACTGCTGAAGTGGTGCGACTGGTTCTACCGTCCCTCTCAGATTCTCATGCTGGTGTGTTCAAGTGCGCTTATTGTTATCTAGTGTCTGTGGGTGTGTGTGTGTGTTTGAGGGGGTGGAGGGAGGGGAATTATAGCGTCGCAAATCCCGTTTTGGCATTTGGGGTTTCTTTTCTTTCTGAGGAGTTCTGTGCGTGGCGTTTGATGTAGTCCTTCAGCCAAATGTCAGCCTTCAAATCCACAAAAATGAACAATGAATCTCAATCCTGCTGTAGCCGACAGTGGGGACTGATCCATAAAGGTTCTGTTGAAGAAACAACTCATTTTGAAATTTAAAAAAATGTGCTATTGTTGTACAGGAGACCACAAGAGGCCTTCAAATAGGAACATTCACTGCATGCAACAGTAACCAGAATTGTGCCTACAGAACCAAATAAAAGTATTTATTCCCGTTTTAACGTTTCAGCATTTTTCTAGGTTGCAACCACAGACTTTGATGTGTTTCATTGCAATTCCATGTGAGAGATAAATGCAAAGTGGTGTAAATCTGTGAAGTTGATGAAGCATGGAGTGGGCAGCATCATTCTGTGGGGACACTTTTCTGGAAAGAAGGCAGGTCCAATCTGATGAGGAGGTGAACTGAGTGTCAAACAGAGCAATCTCACCAGCTGTAACTATAAAATAAGAGGACTCTTAAAGTAACAGCCAATTTATGTTTCATTTGACGACAATAAAAGAATTACTTCCACTCTCCATTTGGCGTTGCGCTCCAATCAGTAGCATTACTTTCCAGCATCAAGTTCATTTATGCAACCATCACAGTTATAGCAAACCAGCGAATGAAAATGTTTAAGAAAATGAGGGCAGTAAACTAACTCAAATAAGGCAGTAAAACACAGAGGGTAAAATAAAACTGAGGAAACTGCCGTTTTAATCACCTGAAAATCAGATTTTTAATCTCCTTGATTTTTCTTTGCTCTCTTTTCCAAAAAGCTTAAAGATTTTGATTGCACATGTTTTTATGTTCCCTATATTTGTTAAAATATTGACTACATGTTTTGCTTTAGGGTTATATGTTTGTTCTATTGGACATTATTGGGTTTTTGCTCGGCTCTGCTTGCTTGCAACATTGGTGTGTTTTGTTGTTTTTTGGAGCGACCTGTTTATTGGGTCCATTTTGGTTTACGTTTTATTACTGTTTTAGTTGTGTACCGTTCGCTTCTCTTTTCACATCTTCAGACCTTCCCATGCAGCTCGTATGAATGTGTTGTTGTTTCTTCTTATTCTCTGTCAGGTCTCTTGTATATTTTACACTTTGCCATACTCGTTATTTTGGATTTTTTTTCATGGCTGATTTCTTGGTTTTGTTTTAGCTATGTGAATATTATTTATTCCTCCGTCTTCTGTGAGTTGCCTCTGAGTCTCCTTTTGGGTCAGCGCTCACCCTGCTGCTTGATGAAATTAGCTTGTGTCAGCTAGCTCCCATCTTTCCAGTTTTGCCAATTTGTCTTTTTGAATCTTTACCTCAGTGTTGTCCTCTTTTACCCCACAGGCTGTCGTTTAACTTGAATTTTATTGAACAGGACCTACCTACCCCAAAGCGCTGTTAGTAAGTGGTAATCAGAAAGTTTTGTAAATAATATCATTTTTAGACCTAGAAATGGTTTATCATCATGACCCCCAAGGCGTGTCTTCTAACAAACCTCCTATGTCTTGACAGTTCACCTGCCTGCATATATATGCTGAGATTAAATAACACAAAGGTGGATTCTGTTTAATATTTTTGGTGAATTATAAAATCTCCACATTTGTTTTTTTTTTTCTTTTTCCAATTTAGAAAACTGCCTTTTTCACTTCTCCCCACAATTATGTTTTCATCTTGTGTTGGTCTATCATGTAAATTCCCAACAAAATCACACATATTTGTTGTTGCAATGTGGCAAAAATGTGAAAAAAGTTGTTTGGACACTCAAACCGCAGTAATTTGCAGAAATTAGTGAAAAAATAAACTAGTTCATAAAAAATACATCATAGCCACGTAGATGGCTCCACATGATGTCTTTTAAATAATTAGAAAACTATCAATAAAAGGTTTTACTAGCAGTAGTGAAAAATGAGACTTTATAGTCCTATGGGTTAAATGATTGCTTTTGGATCAAACCTCTTGCTCTGAATCTAACAGTAATGTGTGTGTTAAGCCCTGTTTGCTCTGCCTTCCCATGCCAATATTTTTTTCCGCCACCTTTCTTTCCAGTCACCCACCTTGCTCCTTTTGCAGCAGCAGCAGCAGCAGCATTCTCCTGTGTTAGTCATTGGAGAGGTGGAGGTGAATCCTCTGCCTACTCAGCATGACTAATTGCCCATAAGTGCCCATTTCACCACTGGAAACAAAGCATCACAAAAACCAAACAAACACAGTGAGTCACTCAGTGCATTGCCCAGATTAGGAATAAAGGGAAAAGCGTGTGTTTAAGATAAAAGTGACGGCTGCCGTTCGCATTTGGCTACTGGATAATAGCATTTGGTGCATTTTTGGAATTAAATTATGCATTTTCAGAACGCCCAGGAGAGGATGGGCCTCTGTAACAGAAGGAAGCCTTGAAGCAATTTCCCCTGTTAAAGTTAATAAGGAAGGACTAATCCTCTGGGGTGAGTAATGAGTTATATTTGAGTGACCTGAGGAAAATCACGCTCGTAATGGAAAACAACTGTCTTTGCCCGTGGTCGAGCCATGCGAGTCCACACAAAGGTGTCTGCTGTGGACGGTGTTATTTTGGCTCAGATATGGTCAGAGCAGATGTTCTTTATAACGGGTCAGCATTTTGAAGACGAGTAGAAAGAAATACGAAACGCAAACATGGCAGAAACCAGAAAGCAAAGCTGTCAGACATCAGACTTGGAAGGCAAGCTCTTGCTCCAAGTGTCCTTTTCAGCCTCAAATAACCCCTAACTAATTTATTTCCCTTTTCAATGTTTTAGTAACCGCAACATATTGACAGTCTGGTCAGCCTCACTCCAGACCATATTAGTCACACAGCACCACAGAAGCCCGCTAAACCCTTCTGATCTCTTTGTGTTTATTTCACAAATGTCCATGAGAGAAGGAATTAAATTTGCCAGCCTCTCCATTTTTCAGTCTGTTTGCCAGCTGTTTTTTTTTTTTTCAGCCAAGTTCAGCCCCAGCTGTTATAAGAGGCTGCTTTTTTTTTTGGTTTGCTCTGTGATGTTCCAACAACATTTGTTAACACACAAATAAATGAATGAGTCAAAGTTATGAGTAAGTCAGCAAGCATTTGCTTGGCAAGATCACAATGAAGCGGCTTTACCTAATTTGACTTCTGCTTTAAAGGTACTATCCAGCGCTGCGTTCTTTGTCAACAAACCACTTAAGTACCAAAGTAGGTTAATTAATACATGAGGATTTTTACAAAATACAACATTTTAAAGAAGCACACTGACAAAACATAATTCAAATTTTCCTTAAGGTGTGTGCATTTGCAATGTGGAAATCACAACATACAGTACACACCAATCAAGCTGATTGGTGAGCATTGGCAATTTTCAGCAGTGGTAGCTGTGGCGCTTCTGCAGAAAACATCACTAGCAGGATTTTAACTTAACTTCTTTGTACAACTTGGCAGCTTCATTTGACATGAATTGGTATTGCCTTCATCGCGGCATCCAGGAGGGAGCGATTTCAAAGTACTTCAAGCCATGACATCTGATCTGGTTATTCTGTTCTCTTCACAAACTGCTTCCAGGTGCTTCATTGCAAACATGATTTCATAAAATTTATACTATGTTGTTAGATATGACCAAAATGATGTGCTGCAGTTAACATGTACCAATGTGGAATTTGGTCACGAATACGCAAGACAAAATTGGAAAAAGGCGAGAAAAGCACAGAAAAGAACATAATGTGATGTCACCAGAGGCATTTTAATTTGATGTTGCACCGCAGAAGACAAATTAGCAAAAGCTGATAATGACATGGCATCTTTTGGGTTATTATGTTAGTTTTATTAATTAATTTAACAAAGTCTGATAATTAACTTTAAACCTTTTTTTCTATAAATCTGTTCAATTGGTTAAAGTTATCATTTGTTTGCTAAGAAGCATTTTAATAACTTTGCATTAAAATGCAAAATCACATTTTGGAAAATCACATTTTATCAAGGTCATATTTTGGGAAAATTACCACTATGCATCTTTTCCATGCTTATTGTTGTAATCACATGGGAGAGAAAACAAGAACAGCCAAATAAATAAAACAGCAGGACTTTGACTTAATAATACGTGGCAGCAGCTGAAGTTCGTTCTAAACTGTGAGGTGGAACAAACAGTCAAAGGAGAAGTAGGAACATATTACACCCCAAAGTGAGTTTTTGGTTGGCCAAAAAATATGTGTAGCGTATAAATAAATATGGCATTCAAAAAATTCATGAGCCAAAATGGTAATAAGGGTCAACAAGACAAAAATGTGCCTCTACTGTAAATAAACTAAACGACTGACCAAGAGTAAAGTTAGCTTCCACGTTTATTTCATCATACACGGCTGCCTTTTTGCCCCTGAAAAATTTATTTTTGTCTCTCTCTCTGATCGATTAGTGTATGTGTGCTATTGGTATTGATGTTAACGTTTAATGGCGTTACACGTTACAATGCTAGCAGACTGAGGTCCAAGGTTAACATGTGACTTGGCAAACGTAGTTAGCTAACATTCATGCGCACTGACATGTGCATAATTGTGTAGTTTTCTGGTATGTTTTTGCTGTTTTGTGCAAAATTAGTTCGTTTATAAAGAGAGTTACAAATGTTATAGAAATGCTAAGACAACACATTAACATGCTTTATTTGTTTCCTTGTTTCAGTTTTAAAGATTTTCCTGGAATAAAACAATGGAAGTAAATCCACAGACCATGCATTGCTTCTCTTGCAAGAAAGACTACACATGTAGTCCACTTCATGTCTTGAGTGAGGGTGAGACATTTTGCATAATAACGTTTTCTGTTATGGTGGTTATTTGTTGTTTGCTTCACAATAAAAACAAAATGAAATATTCAAAATTGTTCTGTAAATAAAGTGATGTAAACCCTAAAATAATTTTTAAAAATTCCTGGTTGTGAGGTAGGAAAGTACAAAAAAACAAATGCAAAAGGAGGACGAATACTTTTGCAAGGCACTGTAGGCATGGTAGGCTTTCTCCTCTCACCAGAGGCCTCATCTCTTATTGTCATTGTTTGAATCCAACTTCTTGCTGTCATGGTAACAAGAGCAAAGTGAGTATGGGACATAAATGAGAGACAGAAGGAGGCCATGACCCGCACTATGTCTGACAGTCTGCTATGATGATGCTGTGCTCAGTATCCTCGCGGGGCAAATGGGAGAATGGTTAGTGGGAACAGATTTGTTTGAGTTTAATAATCGCTTGTTATTTGGTTGCAGGAGCGTTTCCATCTACTACTACTTATCGTAATAAGTAGTAAACATAACGAAGCCATCATTCATATTGAAACCTTTATAATCCCTGATTTAACCAATTAAAATGTAGCTTAAAGTTCTAAGCATCATTATAACACCTGGCCCATTTTCCCTCTTGCAGAAGAAACTCTTTGTGTATTGCTGATTCGTTTGAGATGTCACGGTCACATGGCTTGCAGTCACACTGACTTAACATTCAATTGATTATCTAGAGATCCCAAACCTCCTGCTTTGATGTCTAAATGTGTAAACTCTGATACTGTATTAGGGATTAAAAGGGAAGAAAATAGGCTTAAAACAGTTTGTCTTCCCCTGACATGTGGGAAAGGCAGAGCTGTGATAACAGCTGCCTTTTCATCAAGTTAACATACCACGATGAGTAAAGGAATTACAAATGTCAGATTAAAGATAAATATTTGTGGTTTCTTGCAATGTATTTGCGATTGAGGGAGAAATGAACACGCTCCTCAAACAGATGAAAGGAAAGTGAAATGCAAGACGCCAGCCGGTAATCTGTCTTTGCTCAGTGACAAACACCCAAATTGCATCAGAGGCGCGTTGTTTTTTCCTCTGCCTCGTCCTTGGCTTCCTCCGCCGTTTCCACATGACGGCACTGAAAGCCTCGCTGCTTTTTCTCTCCCTCGCACCTCTCGTGTAGCTGTTGCCAAAGCAGCAGCGCAGGGGAAAGGAGGACGGTGCTCTGCAGAGGAGTATTGATTTGCAGTAAGGCCTATAGCTGCACTGGCAGGTAAAGGAGGTAGGAGCGTTCTCGTTTCCCAGCAACAGATTTCAGTGTTTGGGGGAGGCTTCCGCCAAAAGCAGTTCATGCATAAGATCACCCATTCCACTTATGAGAATTGTGCTCATCCGTAAAATACACATCTGCTCACCGAGGCTCAGAGACATGTTTGGATACTGTTTCTTGGTCTGTGACTAAGCTGAGGCTAAATGGAGTCCTTAAAGGAACAAATATTGCACTGGTGCACAAAGGGGTTAATTGACTGCTGTGTCAATGGCTAATTAAATCTAAAAATGACATAGTGTGTGTGAGTGTGCTTTCCAGTGCACACTCACTGGAAAGGAAGCAAATCCTTTCATATCAGTAGATCTTTGTGTTCGGATAGGCACACTACTACCGATGGCTGCCATTTTATTGTTGCCATCGCAATTCTTTTTCATCCCACTTTGTCAGTACAACTTGGGTGCCACTCAAAGCAGCCAATATTTACACAGCCAGCCTCTTAAAGCTCTCTGACATCTGAATAAAGAAAATATCACAAGTCCGAAGGTGGTGGAGTCTTTGTGCTCTTGGTAACAACTCGAACTGGATACTCAAGTAGCACTTTGCCACTGAACTCATCCAGTCAAAACACTTTTACACGACAAGTCTTGTTCATCCAGCCTCACTAACAGTGTACGTAAAGACACAGATTGCTTAGCAACTTCGACAGGTGCAAAGAGAGGAAGTTGGAAGCAAACTAGCAACTTTCTGATTGCAAGACAATTACTGTTCCCTCCCATTGAGGCTCAGCTGCCTCCAACATGAAGAGAAAGTATGTCAGATCAGCATTGCTTGCTTTCTACCTAATAACGGCGCCGTCCCAATTAAAATATTTAGACCTGCATGAAGCTGTTGTTATTAATGATTAGCAATAGGTTTTGCAGATACAAGACCTTTTCACAAGACTTTGTGAAAGGTGAATGGTGCTAGAGGTCAATGCGCCCTTGCAAGTCCGACTGCTTTGCAAGTTGAGAGAGCGATGGAGCGATGGGGTTTGTGCGATCAGCCGGCAGGAGGACTTCAAAAGCGTAAACAAAACTCAGAGATCGTTTCTGAATTTGAAGCATTTGCTCAGCCAGCAACAACAACACTATGGTTTTGGAGAGAGAGGTATAGAGAGGCTTTCCAGGTTCCCATCCATAATTTATGTCTACTGCTGATCTCAAAGCCACATTTCCTGTTGCCCTGCATGACTGGCTTTGTTTTTTTTTTTTAAACTCACAGCTGTGCAGGATGTTGCCATGTCCACTTTTAATGTAGGAGCGGTGAGAATATGCTCGTCTTCCTGGAGTTATGATGGAAATGTTTAATGAAAGGGGCTTATCTTTACAGAGTAAGAGCCAAACAGCTTTGGGTTTATTAAGCCTTGACATGGCAATCAGATTTAACTGATTAGTTGCAGCTTTAAATATTAATTCAGTCCAGTTAAAATAATGCCAGTTCAGAACAAGCGTCTCTCTGACTACTTCGATTTCTTAGTTCGGCAAAAATCCTTCCTCCTGAACCATCATGTGGTGATGGTAGAAACAAAACTCTGTCAACAGGAATAAACATCCACCCAAACCGAAAACTGTGTGAGCAGCTATAAGCTGCTCAGGTGCACTTTCTATGTTAAAGAAAACGGAAAGAGATACTAGCAGAAGTTGCCCTTTTAGTTACTTCTTCCAGGAGAGAAAGGCGGCTAAACATGTACGCTCTGAGCCGGTTGTAAAAACCTTGATGCAAAGGAGAGATGTAGAGTTAACAGCAGCAGTAGATCCTTCAGGGGCTTTGTCTAGGAGAGATGCTCTCTGAAAATCTGAGGCCAGACTTGAAAAGTTTTCATGTGAGCAACGCAGCCTACAAACCTGACTCAGTTACACCCGTTCTGTCAGGAGCAATGGACCAAAATTCCAGCAAACTATTTTGAGACGTTTTTAGTGGAAAACCGAAAATACGTATGCAGAGTATTCAGTTTAAGCAATGATTATAACAAATACTAAGGAGCTGAGAGTACAAACAAATATTATCTCTTATTATTTTGTTATCTAGCAATCAGGAATCATTTTGATGCATAATCTTCGTGCACCAAAGGTGGTTAATATCTGAGTTTTATTTGTTTTGTTTCATTTTGGGGTTTTTTTACACAAAAGATGTTTTAGGGTATCTTTTCTCTCTGCAGCTCCCACCTCTCTGAAACCTGCCAAAACTACAAAGTCTTTGCACTTTTGAAGGGGATTTTTGTAGCCCCACCCCAACGAGGAATTATTTTCATAAACCTCAAATCTCGTGTGTGTTGCTTTGTTCTAAGACAGTCTGTTTGCAGAGTGAAGGTCAAAGTTACATCATAATCAAAACCATCCTACTCGATGAGTCATGTCTGCTAATCCTGATGTTGCTTCACATGTCAAATCTCCTTTCCCCACATTCAGGCTGCCAGCGAGACACATTGATTATTCTCGTGCCACACATAAACACATTTCTGCCAGTATTTATGTTCAGTGTACCTGTCTTCTCACCCTCCAACATGGGGCAAAGTGGAAAAAGCGGTGCTTTCTCCTGAGGTCAGAGGCTGTTAGCCGTAGAGCACCATCTTCAGACAGACTGACAGGAGCTAAAAGCAGAGAGGCTGATAGATGGCAGTTCCCATAGGGAGGCAGGAAAAAGTGGTTCCGCATAGCAATTTTTGGAGGGTTAACTCCCTCAGATGCTTCCAAAAAAGTATACTTTAAACTTGAAAGTGTTGAGTGAATGAAAGGGATTTGGAGAGTGAAATAACCTGATGCTTAGAACTTTAATAACCTTACTGTGATTACTCCACTTTTTTCTTCACAGCCGCATTCCGGTTTATGTGGGTTTAATGTAAACTTATAACCTCGGTAACTGGATTTGAACATGTTTTCCAGGACCTCCTAAAACTGAGCACAAACTGTATTTCCAGCAAGTGGAATGAGAGGCTCGGGGTTGTCCGGTGAAACAGCTGACGTGTTTGTCCTCTCGTGGGCTTGGCTGCCATCGGCAGCAGCGTTCTCTCCTTCGAGATCATTTTTCACTCTTCCCTTTCCCTCGTCTCTGGACCAAACATCACCCTCCATCGATTCAAATCATTAGCCCGCAGCTGTCCAGACGGTGGTCTCTCCGAGTCCCACGGGAAACGTGTGCAGCAACACCTTTAATGCTGCCCGGGTCCAGAAAATAAGGGAGTTTGAGGTTGGGAGCTGAGGTACAAGATGAATAATGATGTTTCACTTTCGCTGCTTCAGCCCTGACTCACTGCATTCACAGTCTTTTCCCGCAATGTTTTGGAGAGAGACAGCGACCTTGCAGAAGACAAAAGTAGTAAGTCAACTTCGACCGGAAATGAAACTTGTTTAATTTCCATAGTTTGAACAGAGAAATGAGACGTCCTCTTAGACTTGAAGGCGTTTTATTGGATTTCATTTTCTTCTTGTTTGTCTTCCTGACTCCCACTCGTTCTCTCAATCTTGTGATGCACCCCGACACGGGGTGCTTTAATAGACAACTTGCCCCATCAGGAGATGCATTCATCATGGTAATACACACCCACAGATGTACACTAACCCTGTCAACTCTCGCTTCCCAGATAATGAAAAACATGCGTTTGAGCTTAAATGTAACCCATGCTCTCTTTTTTAGTACTTTTTCAAAACCTTCACAACCCCAGAAAGCATGCAAGACTTCTTCGTAATTTCTAACTGCTTCTGACAGGAATGATTTATCCACATTTGCCAGTGTTCATTCAGCGGTAGTCTGCAAGCTCAAAGATAAACTGACAGCGCTGATAGCTGGTGGTACATATCAGATTTGACTGCCGAAGAGTAATTTCTTTTTCTTTTTCTTTTTTTCCTGAATGCTTATAAGACTCTGTGATATGTTCCAATAGGGATGAAGAATTGCATAAACATTAGATGATTACGCTGTTCTGTGCCAGGAGAAAAATTCATTGTATCACCGTTTTATGCAAGGTGATCACTACAGCAGAGAGCTATTCAAAAGACATTTACTTTAATGTGTGGTTGTTGATGGCGTGAGCCGCTTCATTGGACTCGCTGCACTGCCACCAATTGGGCAAGCATGGGAAGTTCTCCAGACACTTCTTCAAACACACACAGACATCAGTCAGACAGAAATGTTGACGTCGTGGTGATATCTTAGCAGTTCTGGTTTGCGTGAGGCGCAGGTAAAACAGAAAAAAAGAAGAAAAACATCAACCAGCAACTAAGGACTGATACAAGTGTTAGCACTTTAACGTGTCGGTTTTATGATGGCAGGAAATTGAAATTATGCATCTGTACATTAACGTGGACATCACTGCATCACTGATTAACATTCTAAGCTGACTCTCTTTATGAGGCTCGTAATCACCTGTATCGACTTCAATAGTTTCTCAACTTTCATCCTCAGTCATTGGAGACGCAGCTCCTCCAAGCGCCGATGCCTGTTTAACTAACCAGTGGCTTCTTGGTGAATAGTGGTCATGGGTAGTGATGATTTAAATCAAATTTGGGAATTTTATAAAAAATATATATATACTCAGAAACTTTAATTGGCTATAAATTGGAGCTGACAGCAATTGAGTTTAGTGCATTCAAGTTAGAAAAACAGTGGAATTTGTTGTTATGCATTTTATTAGTAAGTGGGAGTTGGAGTTTTATTTTCCGTGTCAGAAATTCAACCAGAATGTCACCTGGATTTAAAACTCCAGCTCGGAAAGTTAGAAGTCGACAAGGAGCTCTGAGTCCAAATGGTTTCCATCCATAGAAAATTGAGTGAAATTGTATTTGCAGAACATTTAGCTGAGCTTTTTATTACACACATAGTATTTACAGCCTCAATTTGGGAACCTTTAGTGTATTACAGCATAAACTGACATATATAAAAAAAAAAAACATTCTTATTTCTTTCCGCATTGCTAAAAGCAGTTAGCTACATAACAACTTGCAGGTAAACCACGCTCAACTCGGTTGTGGTGTCTTTCCCAGGTCCAAACTTTGGCTACTGAGTCCCAGTAATGATAGAATGCATTATTATAGTCAATGAATATGCCAAGAGAAATATTAACGGCACTAAGATATTGACCCCAGAGTTGTGTAGTAATGGGTTACATTACTCTTTCTTATTGGTGAGTCACTTGGGGTGGGGATGCTTCTAAGTCTGATTTATTGCACTATTCTTTTAACATTTATTTGAATAGTACTATTCTAAGAAAATGCTACTTTTACTTATGTGCGGACTCTACTATGGTTACGTCCATGTTTTCACCAAACATACAGATAAACAAACTCACATGGTTTATAATAAAAACCTTATTATCTGGACTCAAGCTTGCTTGTTCTGTACAAATACATACACATTGTGGTGATTTGAGTTTTTCTATCTTTTTATTTTAGGTTTCTGTGTCTTTTGAGTCTCCACGTTGTCTCGTCTACCCCTTGATTGTTCCCAGGTGTGTCTCGTTCCCTGATTACTCTCTGTGTATTTAATCCCACTTGTGTTCCTGTGTCTTTGTCTGGTCCTTGTCTAAGCTGTCCTCTTTCTAGTTGTCTGTTCTGGCTGTCTAGTTGCCTTGTCCCTAGTGGTTCCAGTTGATGAGCCTTAGCCTTCCGCTCTCTCTGTGCTGCCTGGTTTTTGGACCTTGTATTTCTGGATCATCATTAAAACGTCATCTTTTCATTCCAACCTGGGTCCTCAGCGTCTGCCTCACCACCTCACACCGCATTTCATGACGCACATTATATTTGGACAATACAAGTAATTTCTACAGTTCAAAAATACAAATCTTGCCTAACTTAGGTGTTGATTTCAAGAACTTTATGTTTTCAAGAATCGAGATTTAGAACTCGATTTTCGAATCGAGTTCTAAATCGAATCAGTCGATTTCATTTTTCTATGTCTGATTAAATGGCAAAAAAGAAATCAGATAAATGGTTACAGCAAATATGTCTTACTCTTATTTGAGATATTCTTTTGAGATAACTTTTTATTACTTGAAAACAAAAGTTTTTAAAGTAATGCTCTTTATTTAAACTGGTTGTTTATAACCTTTAAACAGAATCGCATCTTTAAAAAAATTCTTAACTTCCTTTTTAATGCTGCATTTTTATTTTTATTTTATTTTATTTTTTGCAGACCTAATAAGCAGCATGTAAAGTTTAACCAAAGGAAGTTTGCTCTCTTACTCTACTTAAGTACAAACATTCACACACATGTTGTCAGCAGCTGTAATGCCGACATAAGTGGAAAATGGTCTTCATATGTATATATATATATATATATATATATATATATATATAGGCTATATTGTTTTTCTCTCCCGGTTTGGGTAGAGGGCTTATTGAGGGAAACAACCTTTAAAAGAAAAAGAGGCCCCCCCTCAGGATGTCTAACATGTTTCTGCCGGGCCACAGTCCGCTGGCTGGCGCGGAGCACATGCTTGTGGTAGGCTGTTTGTCTGCGCGAAGCTGGCATGGCCTCCCTGCTCCCCCTGCATCTGTTCTCCATTAGACGAGCCGAGAGTATAAAGCAGGGAGCTGACTGGGGCTGGGAGCTAGTCTAGTTCCTGCCTGGCTGGATCATGGGGTTTAGCGTGTGGCTGTGCGTTCTGTGCCTGCAGGCGAGCCTGCTGTCGCACGCCCTGGTCTGCTCAGAGGGAAGCCAGGGAGAGCTGTGCGCTGCTGGACAGACCGCAGACAGACAGGTACGTGACGCACTTTAATGGATCTGATAGTTAGGGAAGGGCAAAGTGTTCATCATGTGTCAGTCACCGTCTGTGCTGCTCAGACACTGCCGGGGTAAGTGCTGCCAATACCAGTCTATTAAAACGTTGTTTAGAGAAAAAGACATAATAACTAACCTCAGGTCAAACAAGACTGAGAAAGAAGTTGTAATATAGTAAAAAAAAAAAAAAAAAAAAAACTTGCGTTGCTAAGTTGTTTTCTATATTGTGATGCATTTTTTATGCCCTTTCATTTTGTAGATTTTTTTTCATGAAATATTTAAAATATATTAAAACCACTGCAAAGAACTGTATATGTTTGTTGCTTACTAAGACCTGTCATTTTTCAAGTTTAATTTTTCTTTTTACCTGATCTAATCATTAAATCCTTTATGTATATATTTGTAAAGCTATATTTCTAGGTTTGTTTGCATTTTTGAGTTAAATACCTACACAGATTTTGGTCCTTCTCCCTCAGACATACTGTGGTCAGTGTTTACACTGTAGCTCGGCCAGACCAAACCAGTAACTCTGCTGGAATGTAACTTCTTCCACTTAGAATCTTACGGTCTAACCCTGACCTGTGGAGACGTATAATTTTTTTCCTTCTAACAGAAACAAAGTCTCATTGTAATGGTTTTTACAGTCACAGTGCCACCACACCAAAATACATACCCATCTGTGGAACAAAATCATCCGGCTCCCCTGTTCTTTGGCTTTTCATGTGGCTGCCAGCTGTTAGACTAGCATTTAGCTTGTTTTTCCTTCGAGACGGTCCTCGTGTTCTGTCCAAAGTAATCACCCTCATCTGGACAAAAGAGCCGACAGCTGCAAAACAAAAAAAATGGAGAGTCTCATCCGAAAGAGTTTGCACCATATGTGCTCTTTCTGCAGCAGTTATTTGTAATGTAATTACAGCATGCACACAATTATAAGCTTCAGTTGTGGTGAGGACTAACTAATACCAGCAGCAGCATCTTTTTGCGCAGGCTATATTTACAGCATTTGGCTTAGTTTACTTGTGTTTTGCCCTTTCCTGCCAAAATAATATGCACTTTGACATGAGAGCTGCACATTAAAGAGAGAATTTATGGGATTCACAGAGAGTAACTGTATTTAGTCAAACAGCAGAGAGATATATGCAGAGTGCCAGGTTTTGATGAGTAATATCAAAATGAACTTCAAAGGCAAACATCACATTTTAGTGTAGAATTACTGTTTATTCTGAATTAAATTGAGTCTGATTTTGGGTTTAAATTTTACGCTACAAATACATTTTGACTCTGACTTCATTTTTTTTTTCTCAGCATGATGACAAAAGGCAGCAGAGAGGGCCACACTTATCTGAACAGCTGGTATGTGCAAACATCAACACTTTTGTTCCATTTAAACGCCCAAATTTTTGTGTGGCTGTCAGATTTTGCCACGTCAGATTATACAAAAATGGAAACTGAAGTAATGTCAAGGAAAAATCGGAAAACAAAACAGAGTGATGCTGAAAACTTTGAGAGTCGTTTTAAATGTCTCGTATTTCTGTGGAAACAATATGATGTTCAGGGACGCCGGATATCCTGAGTTAGCGCCACAGCAAATCACACTGGTATGCATCCTTCCACCAGGACTTACGCTCATCTCATCCTATTTTTCGCAGATCCCTCCTCCGATTTCAGTCAAATGCAGCATAGGGATGACCCTAACTCTTCTTAGCAATTTCTTACATTTTATGTGTGCAGCAGAAACTTTGGACACTAATTTCAGGGTTGTTTGGACACATCCAGCTTCCTGCGTTAAAACTCAGAGCTCGGTGGGAGTTCTTTTTTTTCCCCCACTGGGAGTAGGAAAAATGCAACTTTCAAGTGTGAAAATAACTCAGCATAAAAACTTAGTTTCTCACAATAACTGGTTCACATTAAAAACCAAAAAAGTGTGTTTTTTTTCTTTAAATACAATACTTGATTTTAGTCAATCCATGTGCTACCCCCACGCTTTAACGACAGCATTAGGTTCTGTGGCTTATAGTTTTACATCGTTATCTTATGTGGAAACACCTGTAATATTTTGTTTTCTATACATTTTTTTCTTCAGACTTGCAGCATGAATGCATTAACGTTTAATGTTGCGCTAACAGTGGCCACATAAACACCACCATGAACCAATAAGTTTTTAATCTAAGTAACTGCCTTGTCACTGCTGAGAATATTACACACTTTCCTGCTCCTTCTTCATCAAATATTTAATGTCACACATTTCGGCAATTTAAACTATGAACAAGATGTCCGATTGTGGATTTGGGGAGTCTTATTGGTTTGTGGTTTTATCTTTTGCTGTCTCAACCTTACCAACTTTCCTACGTTAGCTGTCTCTAAACAGATGAATACGTACATTTATCACTCAGTTAGTAAGTGGCGACATTCTTCTGTGTCGAAAAATATTCAAAAGTATCTTTGAGCCTGATTCACAATAATGCAAGACATTCCCAACAAAAGCAACAAAGTTATGCGCGTTCAACTGCAGCAGTCGTCAAAATGGAGATTAATGGGAAAAGCCGCAGGCAATTTAAATGGAATTCAAATTATTAGGATTTTTTTTTTTTTACAACTAAATGTCCTCTTTGCGGAGAGTGAAACCTGTAGGTTGTTACAGTGACTGGCCATATATTAGGAAGATGGTTGAATCAATAGCAATGATTCATCCTGAGAAAATCAATGCAGTAAACGGTGAGAGTACAAACATTATTAATTTGGCAAAATCCTAAAATCGACTCCAAGCGAATGAAAATGAATTTAAGGTGAGGCGGGGTGAAGAAAGCCAGGGCAGAAACAAACCAGGACTCGGCTGTTCCCAGCGAGACAAAGGACTTGATCCACGTCTGCATTTTAGCACCCAGAGTGGCAAGCAGGCGTTGTTGTTTCCCTCTGTGGTCTGTGGTTGTGACTGTCTCATCCTTCCTAGGATTTGTTCAGACGTAAGAGGCAGCTGGAGCGGAGGGGCCCCACCCACCTGAGTCACCCCAACCTACCAGGAGCCGTCTCGGTCAAGGGCTTCCCTAACACTCTGATTCAAGTAAGCCGCTTCTCGTAGCCACCCAGAAACCAGGCCAAGCTGGGTTCGGGGCTTTAATGCATTTCATTTTGCAAATTAAAATCTGTGCATGTTATTTATCCCCACGCCCTCATTAAAAAAATTAACTATTTGAGCAAAAACTGGCAGTCATAGCTCAAAATACTTGCAGCTGTAAGAGCTGTGAACTGTGGCTGTACAAAGTTTTTACTCAGGGAGGCAAAATATAAATACACGCCATTATTTTTAGGGGGAAGAGGGTTTCCCAGAAAGACATTGAATAACAATTATTGACTGCTTTTTGTTGCTCTGTCCCACAAAATCCCAAAAGACCACATTGATGTTTGTAGCTGTAAAATGTGAAAACTGTTATAAGGGAGCATCGGTATTAGGAACCATGCAGTGTGTGTGTGTGTGTGTGTGGTGGTGGGGGGGGGGGGGTGAGTTTGTGTATTACTGTCTATATAATCCCTGTATCAATGTTTTTCTTAGGCTGACAGGTCAAGGAGACACTTGCCTCAAACTGTGCTGAATAAGAAGAAGAACAAGCGTAAACACCGCCCAGGCTCCTTCTCCCTCCTTAGCAACGACAAGACAGCCAACCCCCTACAGGTGGGTTTCCATGGCAAACCAGAGGCAGCGGAGGAACAGCTGGCCCATAGAGACATGATGTGATAAGGCTGCATTGCTCTGTTTCACTGGATGGGCTCAATGTTCTCCGTCTGAGGAGTTTGTTTTTGTGAAACCCAGCCGAACCCAATTTACCGCCTACGAGGAGAAATGACGTCAAAGCTGATAAAATGTCAACAACTAACGCAGATGCATGTCTGGGAACGCTTTCAGGTGACCAGAGTGAGGAGACAGGTGAAGCTTGACCCTCCCAAGAGGGGAAAGTCGGGTCGTTCTGGCGCGTTCTCGGTCCTGGTGAGTCATCACTGAAATTCATCTTAGCGCTGGAGCGCAATATCTGATCAGTGTGTTGATGACAGTTCCCTGTGCTCTGCAGGGAGACCCTCAGATTGACGGACAGAGCGACGGACAGAGCGACGGGCTTGAAAGGAACGTGTAAGACATCAAGTGCTGAAAGGATGGAAATGCGAATCGTAACGAAGGATGTGCACAGTGCAACTAAATGGGAAATTTTTTAGCATTATAGAAGAGAAAGGCTATGAAAATCTAATATTCGCATTAAAGCCCTAACTGTTTTTATTTAGTATTTCATCAGGTAATTTTTAAGTATCTACTATAATTATTTGACCAGGAAGCTGGTTTACACTAACCAAAGCTACTCTATTGTATATTCAGTTCTATTCTGTGTGTCTGCATGTCATATTAAGAGATCTTGTAGTACTATTTTACTTTGCCATTTTTCTGTCACATATTTAATCACATCTAAGTGTTTGGAGTATATTTTTGCACAACTCTTTTTTTTTTGTTTGTTTTTTTCTTGCTGTCATATAAGGTTTCGGTAAACTTAAACGGAGAGTTATAATTAACAAGTCTTTATTAATTAAACATTTTGTACACTTTTATTAAGTGAATTTCTTGCTCTTCACTCTATAATAAGTTGCATTTTTCTTTTACTATGACTTAACAGACGTTACAGGTGTACTGCGGCTGGCAGTGGGGTGGGCCCTGCAGGGGCTTACAAGAGACCCTCTAATGAATTCAAATTACTGCAGCCAATGGCAAAAAGCTTCCATGTAAGAGAGAAAAATCTAAATCAAGTCCAGACCATCTGTTGCAGGACCTGGACTGTTTCAAAAAAAAAAAAATCTAGTGCCATTTTAATTATTTTTGGCCAGAAATGGAAATGCAGTTTAGTCTAGACAGAAAGATTACTTTCAGCATTACACATGGGGAAATACTGTATGTGCTCAGAATGAGATCTTTGTGGACTGCTATGAGGTTTGGGCTTACTGTATGTGGAAAAATCACCTGTGCATCACCGCGATGAATGCAAGATTGAAGAACAGAGCTTACCCCGTTTTAATTTCTTGGAAAACA
This sequence comes from Xiphophorus couchianus, assembly GCF_001444195.1. Lineage (NCBI taxonomy): Eukaryota > Metazoa > Chordata > Actinopteri > Cyprinodontiformes > Poeciliidae > Xiphophorus > Xiphophorus couchianus. Next base: position 14,000,088 of record NC_040248.1, on the reverse strand, counting down.
ACATAAGCCATCCAAGGGTTTACTTTGAACAATTTTTCTTGTCTTGTAAAAAATACATTGCTTGATTTTTTTGCTATGTCCTCACCAGTTTCCCAAATGTTTGTTCATTGTTCGGGATAGGTCAGGTTAGCGATCCAATTTAGTCAGGCTGGAGAAATAACATCTTTGAAAGTCAAATTTCCACAGATACTCAACGGTGTTTAGGTCTGGACATGACTGGGCTTTTCCAACTTGCTTCCCACTGTAGCTCTGGCTGTATGTTGAGGGATTTTACTCTGCTGGAAGGTGAAACTTTGCACCATTCTCAAGTCTGCCACATCCACCATTCTTCACTTGGGGGTTTAGGTGTTCAGGATGATGTGTAATGTCAAGATTTTAACATATGAAATGTGCATGTTGGCTAAAGAGTTACATTTTCGACTAATCTGACCAGAACATCTTTATCTAACACTTCTTTCACCTCTGTGGAGCTTTGCAGGTCCTCCACAGCTACTATGGGCTTCATTGCTTCTTCTCTGATTAATTTGTCAGTAAAATTTACGGCAGTGTCTTTATAAGGTTTGCAGTCTTTCCATACTCTTTCTGTCTTTTGGATGATGGATTGACGAGCGCTCCGTGAAACGGTCATAATGTTTCATGACACCTTTCTTTAAATATCTCCACAACCTCATTCACGACCAATCAGTTGTGTTCCTTGATCTTCAAGGTTTTAAAAAGTTCAAATAGCAAAAGTACTCTTGAAAAACGCTATATAAGTAAATGAGTTTAAAAGACCACGGCATGACTAATTCACTCCTCATTTTCTGATCAAAGCCTCTACCCTCGCTGATGTAAGATGAGGAGTGCTTATGATCCCATTTTTGTGCTTTTTCCAGGCACAGACAGAATCACAACAACAAAAAGAAAATGCTATTTATAAACCTGGCATTTTCCCCCAAAGCACATAATTGGTGCAAAACATGCTTCAGCAGCACGCTCTGGGAGAAAATAGACAAGCATAAAGCCCTGATGTTGTCATTCAGTTATCACGCAGCCTGAATTAGCAGGATGTGATCAGTCTCAGTCATCCTGGCGACAATCCATCATGGGAAATGGAAATCTGATTTCTCTGACTCCCTGATGGAAATAAAAAAAAGCGACTTTACTAGGAGGACAAGAGACACGCGCGCATGTAGTTTTCAACGATAAAAAGCTATCAGTGTATTCCTTGACTGCATTTGTAAATAAAAGTGGACCCAACATCTCGCTTAAAGCCATTGGTAATTCTCAGACTATGTAAAAATAGATTTAAATAGTTCCTGAGTATTTGTTTTTATACATTTTTGAATCTTAAGTGTGAGTCTGAGTACGTCAACAAGTGTGGCCAAAGCAAGACGGAGTGGCCGTTGTTGTGCACTGCGGTGTTGTCATGGTGTGTGTGGCTTTGTTTCCGCTCTGCTTTGGCTCAAATCTTTCTCTCCAGAGCAAAACTGATCATAGTGACGACAGACCGAATAATCTGGAAGCTATTAATCTGGAGGTCTGTGGTAGGAAGTGATGCAGGCGGGGTGGCATCTCAGACTTTCCCATAAAAGCCCAGTCAGGTTCATGTGTAGTTAGTGGCTTTTGCAGTCAATTTCACCAAGCCTTAGAAGCCACATTATAAGTGATAGTTTCACTTTGACCATCTCATCCCGAACAACACGCAATGTGGGAAAACTTAGTGATAAACATGTTTGATGAGAGCAACAGGGATAAATTTGTCCTTCTGGAACCTTTGAGGTTTATCCAATTTTTCGCACTTTTGATTGAGTCTTTGATCATGACAATGAAGAATATGTACACCACAAATAATTATAAATAATTATGAAAAACCTTAGCAATTTTATAGCTCCATTGATATTTTTAGTACAAAAGAGACGATGAGTTAAGGAATATTATTCGTGTATCAAAATTGATTGTGAAATTGAATGAAAAATAATTTCATCGACACAGCTTATTAAGAACTTAGCTGTTACATTATTTGATGGATAAACAAATGGAACAACTAAATATACTAATCCTATAAAAATGTCATTTTAATCTCTCACATCATTGTAAATAGATTGTGTCACACTCAGGGAACAGGGTAGAAGGTTTCCTACAAACCTTGATCTAAACTCAAACATGGCTGCATTTATCAGCCACAATTATGGCTGATAAATAATAAACAGTTCAGTTACTCTTCAGTTTGTATCTCATTAAAGGTTTTTCATATGAAATGCATCTTTATGTACATGCTGCTTTAGTCTTTGACTACAAAATGCACTGTCATTACCCAAGTTGTTGTTAACATTGTAATTAGTCCATAGTCACTGAGTAAAACAATTGGAAACTGTTCTCTAACTTGTGACAGTGGTTTTTAATACAGGCTTTTCAAAGTACTCTCCAAGACACTTTCCCTTTGAGTAGTATCTAATTAAACCAAAAACGAATATCTAAGCTACTTGTAAATAACTGAAGCTAAAATTTCCTCTGAGTACTACCACTAGAAGCATCCCAGGGACCACCTGTTTGAAATGTAAATTGAAATTCAGAGATGCTGGAGATGTAGTTGTATTGTAGAAGTAGAGAAGTAAAATTGTTAAGTAAAGACTATAAATAATAAAACAAATATGAATAAAATATAGAATAACAAAGAGTACATAGAGTAATATCCTTATAATCTGCAACAGTACTTGCCCTCATCATTAAAAACATGAACAGCAAAAAAATAAAGTATTAGTAGATAACATGAAATATGCAAAAACTGAAATAAACAAATGATAAGAGATAATATATACTTTAAGCTTCAACTAAAAGCCATACTTAACAGGTGTATCTTTAATTTGCTTTTCAAAATTAAAGCCAGTCTTTAAAAATCAGCTTCTGCATTGCCTTGTACGTCGCCTTCATCAGGCAAACTGCACTCCCACATCAGAGCGGTCCAACTTTGGTCAGCACAAAATAAAACCAGCTGAGAGAAATGAAAATAAGTAAGTCAGTGTATTTATGCCAAAAATATCTGTTGGTTTCATTTATCCACCTGTAAAGGTTTAAAATTAAACATGGTATTTGATGTCAGATTTCCCCTGAGGTGTGATTCCAGTGTGAATGGAAGTTGAAATGAGGTACTCCCCGCTCAATATTCCTGAAGTGTTTCTCATCTGACCTCAGACTGTAGCCTCCCTTTCAGGCTTGTGGACATGTCCTGCCACCTCCCATTAGATCACAAACGGGGCGTTGGCTGTCTCCCCCGTGGTCGTGTCATTCTGAGCAGCTCTCTCTGAAATCTGTCAAAACTTTCCTGTCTCAGTGGTGCCACTCTGTCACATCACTCTAACTATGATGAGGAAAGAAGAAAATAGTATGAGCTGTACATTAAAATTGACCTTAAAGTAAAATAAAAATTAACAAAAACTATAGACAGGTGAAAAGCAAGCTGTAATAAAAAAAAAAACATCCAGTGGAAAAAACCAAATGCAAAACAAAATCTGTGTTTAAGCTCAAAAGGAAGAAGTAAAATCAAAACAAATATGTTAAAATAGTGTAGTGACTTATGGTTAGACTTAGGAAATAGCACTACTGAGTCAGTCAGTTTGTTTCGCAATATGTGGCCCTGATAGCTGAAGGCTACAGAAACGAGCTGAAATCTCACGTATTTCTGCATTCTGAGAATGCAGTGCTCTGTTAGGACAATCGGGAAATGTTTAAAAAATGATGAAGGACAGATTTGTAGGTGAAAAGATGAATTTTGAATTCAACTTTGCAGGTAGCCGGTGCAGAGATTTGAATACAGGAGAAATATGGCATCTTTTACTCGTCCTTATCTGCACTCCAGCTGCAGCAGTTTGAATGAGTTGAAGTTTTGGATCATCCAGGTAACGTCATTTATTTAGGCAAGTGTTCAGCTTCATTATGAAACATAGTGCTTCAGATTTTAGTAATGTTGCGTAGGTGGAAGAAAGCCGGAAGTAAGACTTTTGGTGCCGGTTTATTATGTTGGGTGATGGAAATATGTTAGTCAAAAGTATTTTCCTACAGCTAAACTTGAAGCTAAGACCGTACCATCAACAGAAACTGAGACTAGTAGTATGTTAATATATTGTTCTAGAGGGTCAGAAACAATTATTTCTGTTTATTCCATAGCTATGGATCTTTCAGGCCTTCACATTCAATTATGTTTTTGGCAACTGGTAGATGTCAGGTAACGTCACAGACTGATAAAGCTTTCTCACCAGCATGCAAATATCAATGGTTGGGATTGATGCTACTTGAATGCACCAGTTAAAAAGTATCAGCTCAAGCACTGAACCATGGGGAACTCAATGTAGCAGTTGTTTTTATTATGTACAACAAAAGGTTATATGACATTGTTTAAGATATCTTTAACACTGGTAAGTCACAGTTTTCAAAAACATACATAGCCACAGTTTTGATCGCAATATATTTGCAAGCTTCAATAAAGGTGTGGCTGAAATAAGCTATTTTTTATATGACCAAGCAAACATTTCTCTGGAGTACAGATTGTACTTAAAGTGATGGACATATTTCCTTACTCTGTAGATGTTTTGCCAATTTTTGATTTTCTTGCGGCCTAAAACAACCAGACTTAAAAAACTTGATTGTGTAGTCGAACAATTACTTTGTCTCTGGCAATTACTTTCATTGCCCAACGTACTACAGTAATATAGAAACTTTTTTTGTTGGCAATCTTCAAAGTTGTTCTTATCCTTGACATTACACAGACAGGTAACGGATGTACAGTCTTTGTGCTAAGGTGAGCAGAGCCGAGTAAAATTTGCAGGATTTTGTCAGTTCTGTCTCTGAGCAGTATTTCTCTGTAGCTCTCCTTGAAAATGATTGATGTCTCTGAATAGTATCTACAAGCCACAGTGTCCTGCATACATTATTAGAGCAGAAAATACAACACAGTTAAACTCACTGCCCCCATATCCGTAGCAAAACTGATTTGTTTGAAGATGGGTGCTCACGGGCATAGTAAAATGACTGCATAAATAAAGTTTGGAAAATGAAAGGAGATAATTAACGGTAGTTACAATTTACAGCCTGCATAGATGGGATTAAAGGTAGAAACGTGCACCAAGGCAGGGATGTTTCCTACATCTGCATGAGCCCGAGCCAAGGTTGAGGAGAAAAAGTGCTTCCTTGTTCTCCTTTCCCTTCAGATTGAGAAAAAGGTCACTGCAAGCTTTGAAGTGGACAGAGCTGTCAGGCGAGGGAAGCCGAGAGGACCACGCAGGGAATCGGGCAGGCGGGAGATGAATTGCAATCAGACTGCAGCCTTCGAAGATTGAACCTCAAAGAGCATCGTACTGGTACACATTAGGTCATTGTCTATGAGCAACCACTTCAGTGAACTTTAAGTAGAGAAGTAGCTGTAATATGTGGTTGGAAAAAGTAACTGGTTTGTCCTTTTTGAGTCAGTCTTGCATGCGCTCATTTGAAAAAATAAATAGCAACCAAAGCAACACAAAATAACCTCAGATTACAGAGCATGATTAAGTCTGACGGAGGGACACAGAACGGAGATAGGAATCACGTGGGGCTTTTTCGTTCCCTTATCTCTTAGACAGAGTAACATCCCTATCTCTGTTATCTGGCAAAGAGTTTGCACAATACCTGCGTCGACAATAAATGTCAATCAGAATCACAGATAAAGAACTAAACACCCATCCTCTGCAGAGAAGATGTACAAGGTGAGGAAGCGGCGGCAGGAGAATGAAAAGACGAGGATAAACCACACAGTGATTAATGCTCCCGAAGCTCAAACATTCTCCATAGTCCAGCTTCTCGACCATGAGGTTGAAGAGGACCAGCCGGGGCAGAAACACATTAACGTTTCATTCTCTGATCCTAAATCTGTCCCTGGAACGGACCGTAGTCTCACATTGAATTTTATTTCAGAGTCATAAATAGCTGTTTCAGGGCAGCAAAGCAGGCTGGCACTTTCGCGTTCCCGAGAGGACAACAAATCACTTGGTCATACATACTGCAGCGGTGCCCCAGTCCCTGGATCAAAGAGTTTTCTCTGCATCTCTGCACCACTCTGCCGCCCAAGAATAAAGTTCAAAATTAGAGCGGCTGCAAGAACCGAGAGAGAACATGCTCTGCTTTGTGTTTTGAATTATCATCAGTTTTTCAGTTTAGCATTCATCCCTCAGACAGGTTGTAAGGGGCTTTAGAAAAATATTCTTCTCCCTGGACATTTGGCCCCATTACGAATGAAGACGTCATTGTATTATTTTAAAATTCTTACAGTAAATCAAAGCAAAGTAGCGTGTCATTGTGAAATGAAAGAAGGAATGACACAAATATAAATCTGAAAGGTATTAAGACCCAAAGAATATCAACGTGTCACAATGGTCTAGTCAAAGTCCAGACCTAAATCTGATTGAGGATCTATGGTAAGACTTGAAAGTGGAAATATTCATATAAGTTCAACTTGAGCTTGAGCAATCTAGCAAGAAACAATAGACAAAAGTTTTTGTCTGTAAATGTGAGAAGCAGGTAGAGACATACCTCCTAAGACTGTATCTGCAGTGAAAAGTGATTATTTGATGTATTAGTTCAAGTCGGCTAAAAACAAATTTGTGCAAGATTTTCTTTTTTATTGAAAACCGCGTCCTTCATTTTCCACGTCACAAAGACACTTGTTTCCACGTGTCGGCAACATGAAAACACAATAAAATATGGTGACGTTTGTGGCTGTAATGACAAAGTGTGAAAACATCAGACATCGTAACATGTTTTAACTTTAAATTTATTCATCTTAAACAGATATAAAAAAAAGGTTTTAGGTTGATTGAGTCTTGCTCTGCCCAACATATTATCAAGGCTACAGCAAAACAAAAGCACACTGATGGAAACACTAGAAATTCCTGGTCCTCCTGCAGGGAGGAGACTATTACACTAACATGTTTAACATTCTCATAACAAATTCATAAACCTCTCAAAGTAATTTAGATCTATTTTTGCAATATTGGCTTAAAAGTATTTGTGCTCTGTGGGGTATAATAAGCATGCTTATTTCTGCTCAAAGCCACACAATCTTACCGGCATCAGTGATGTGAGAGAAATCACATTTGAAATCTACATGTACTCTTTCTGCTTCTACTTCTGAATGGGTTTTCCACTGTGTAAAAAAGGCTGAGCTTGATGTAGACCGCCCTCTTGTGGTTAAAAATAGAACTTTTCAACTTGGAAAAACAAGGCAAAATATCTTTGTGAAATCTAAAAAAGATGGACACAGTTCATCTTGAATTACATACAGGAAATCTAAAAGGTTACTTTTTTTAAAGCAAAATTTAGCTTTTTATTTTGTCAAAACTTTGTTCCCTCTAATTGTTTCCGTTCTTTCTTTTTTGTTTGGTTAATGTTTTTAAATCTTAATGTTAAGATTTAAGAGGCTATTCATGCTTTCTTTCCTTTGTGATAAACTGTTTAATACATTTCCTAATTATTGTCATTGTGAGGTTATTTGAGGTTCGTGAAATGGTGTTCCTATTCCTGCTATTCATTTTTTTAAAGAATGTAGTTATTTTAAAACAGAAGAAGGCTGTTGTAGCATGACTCGTCTTACCAAATGAAAAATGCTGACAGTTTTCTTCTAACTTTTTAAACTTTAAAGTTTCGATTCAAAAACCTTTCACCGCGGCTTTAAGACGGACAACAAAATCATATGTCTTGTGTATTAAAGTTGCATTAATAATGACGCTTTTTGTACATTCTGTATTGGAAAACTCTAACGGCTTTATGTCACCAATCCAAAAGGAGACATAATTTTTTGGAAAAAAATTCAAAAAGGAATGAAGCACATTGTTATGAAGTTAAGATTTATTTCAATGAACCACTGTTTCCATTGGTCTGAGATGAGGAGGCATCCAGTCGGGCAGCCTGATTGTCCCCCTGCAGTAGCGCTTTGTCCCTCTCCAGCGCCACCTGCAGGACCTGCTTTGACAGCCCCTGGTATTTGTCACTCATCCTCTTTACTTCAGGCTGGTACCTCTCACACTGCAGTTTCAGCTTATTCATGTCCACAATGAGTCTGTTTACCTCTCTGACCAAGCGTTGATGCTCCAGCCGGTGGGCATCGTTGGCTCTCTTGGCCCTCTGCAGGGCCTCGGCTGCGACAGCGGCCGCCTGCGTGTACTCCTCCTTGTCCTGCCGAGCACTTTCCAGCTCTCGGGCCAAATGCTCGTTCTCGGTGTACACTTTCGGGATCAGGCCGATCTGCTTCGCGTCCACGTCTCCGTTCAGCAGCAGCTCAGACCACTCCGCTTCAAAACACGCCAAAGTCCCCGTCATGCCGTGTTGGAACAGGAAATTCAGTAAAAAGTCAAACACAGAAAGCTGTTGGTAACAGGCGCTGGGCCTCCGATTAAGTGAAGCGACGGCGTCTGCTCGGTCCTGGATGGCTTTCTCTGTCGCTTCCAAGTCTTCTTCGAGTCCTTCATTTACGCTCTGATCATCTTTAAGATCTTTCGCACACCCTACATCCTCCGCTGACTCTTTGTGTTGTAGTTTTCCACTTTTCTCAGGAGAGTCCATCCTTTCACTTGAACGTTGCGAGAGGGGGGGAAAAAATGTGTTTAGAACGTAGTCGTGGTTACGACGCGAGACCTAGCAACGCGAGATTTTACATACTCTCGTTTGTCACCAAACAATCATGGCGGACTACCGAGAGGCGCCCTTGGCGACTCGGCCAAAAACACTGGACCCAAATGAATATTTCAATCTTTCTCCGGACTACAGGCGCGCAGAGGAGGACCGGGCAGCTCTGCGGGCCAACCTTAAGAGGCAGTACCAGCTGCAGCTGAACAACCCGCACAGGACTGAGCTCATTGTAAGCGGCTAAGTTAGCATATTAGCAACCAAAGTCACCCCTGATTTAAGGAGAGCTAAATGCTACTGACGATTAAATGTTATGACCGAACCTGGACAAAAAATGCTCAGTATCGAGCATTTGTTAATTTTGTCTTTGTTTCCTATTGCTATATATGGTAATAAAGGCAGCTCTATCAATTATGTTTGAATGGTGAAGTTTTCCAAGCAACTTCAGGCTAGCCATAATATTTCAGAGGGCCGTCGTTAGAAAAGGAGATATATAGGATGAGCAGAGATATATAACTGAAAAAAACATTTTCAATGGGTTATTTGACTATTGTCATTTCCTCTCCTGTGCGATAGGCAGCCATATGGACTGGAAAAAGAACGAGATCCATAAATTGATTTAACTGACTTAAAGCTTCAGTATGTAACTTTTTCTTAAAAATAACGTTGTTTTTTTTTTTTTACATATTTGTTAAAACTGTCACCATGTCGTGACAGTACATTATGTGGCAGGTAATTTGTGAAAATATTGATTTCCTCCTACACCTCTCTGAGCCACTGTTTCAGTGTGAAGAAAATCACAGCTCCCGACCAAGTCCAACCAATCAGAACCTAAATGAAGCTCTAAGCGCAGTCAATCAATGCTGCTAAATGTGACAAATAACTTACCGTTACAGGAAACTGTTTTATCCGCAGTCATTGATGGTGATGCTAACTAGCCTGCGCATACATGATATTCTCTGTTCAATACAACAGCACAGCAGAGATGAAGTGGGAGAATGATGAGCAGCAACACATGGTATTGAGATTGACAGCGCTAAGACCCGCCTCCTAGCTCTGATTGGTTTTTCTAGTTGGCACCAGGTAAAGGTAAAGGGGCTAGCTCTTTTTCACAAATTATCTCTCTCATACCATTCTGTCATAACAACAAATTTTGCTAGCCGATAAATTTTCCCAAACGTTATTGCGATAAATGATAATGTCATTGTTTTGAGACCGTTTTCAATTAATATAATGGTAATGGCTTGATAATGCAAGGACACGTCATCGTCAAAGATCAATAAACTTTCAATTCTAATGAACATCTAACACTGAAAAGAGCAATTAAATATCAAAAATGAATAAACAAAGCAACAGAAACAAGAAAATGAATTATGAAATATCTGTAAACAATTGTCCTCACACACTTATGTTTACATCCTAAATGGATTCAGTTCACGTTGGGTTCCAACCAACAGGCACACTTTGGCAGACCCCGTTTAAATCTTTTTCAGAAATGTCTTCTTTCTAATCTCCTGGAGCCTTCGCTTCCAGTGGTCCATGCTTAATGTTATAAACGGCATGTCACCAAAAACATAGTGACTGGCAGACTGACTGATTACCAGTTTGCAGCCACATATAATGCTAATTATAGGACACACCTCAGTTTAACATATTACAGTTGTATGGTCAAATCATTTTTAGTCTTTTCTTGAGGTTGCATTACTTTTGTCCAGGCCTCTTTCTTTTTTTAAACTTTTTTTCTTATTTTATGTAACCACATTTTAAAACCGGCATCTGATATTTATTAGTTAATTTTCAGTATTTTTGTATGTATTATTTTTTGTCAGTTTCAAGTTATTTCAGTGACCTTTATGGGCTTTATGATCATTAGCAGAGGGCTTCCAACCATTTATTCCCTGTGTTAAATTGGAAAAAGAATTTTAGTATCTTAGCTGAAAATGGTGTTGGACTGTAAACACATCAATAAGAAGATTTTTGATTTTTTTTAATCGTTATTATTATTTTAGTTGAAGCACATTTGGTTTAGAATTAATTTTTTTTTTTTTTTACTTTTATCTATTAGAAAATGTTTACTCTGAGTATTTATGCGTTGATTACTATTTTTCTTTCAGCAGAAATAAAACAGGCCTTAAAAAAGTTGAAGTTGGCATGGAACCTTTTTTTTTACACAGTAATATATTAAAAGAACAAACTTTTGTTTCAAAATCATTCATGAAATGAGCCCATAACTCCAACTGCTGCCATTCATGTTCAAAAGTACTTTATTGATTACAATTCGTTACCAGTTAAACAGTTGTTTACTAAATAAATGACTAAGTAAATCCTAATCTGATATTTCTTTAACACATAATTAACTGAAATATCATTGCAAATGTCTGTGTTTGTAGGAAGACCCTGCCCTGACGAGGTGGGTGTACGCACGAGCCAGCCCCTACCCTCACTTCAGACCCACAAAGAAGACTTCTCTGTTGGGTGTAATGTTTGGAGTGGTGCCTCTGTTTGCCCTCTACTACATCTTCAAGACAGACAGGGTATGAGACAAGAGGCCCCCCTGCCTTCTCTTTGCTTTACGTTTTACGGACAAGCTTACCCATGAACCCAAGTGTCTAATGTTTATTAGATAATAACATAATCTGCATCATTCTTTAAGGTTAACTGCTTCATTTAAATATTGTACATGTAAATATAGCAATTGGTTTAATTCATAATTAATTTTAGACACATTTTTACCATATTATTTATTTTTACTTTCTGTCAAACAAATTGTAAAATATAATTTACATCAATTCCTAAAAAAAAAAAAAAGCTATATATACATGAATTAAAGATGTATTTATCCCATATGTTAAACAAAATATTGAGTTTAAAGCAAGGAATAAAATAACTTGGACATTATATAAAGATGAAGTATTTGTGCTGTGCAGACTTTATTTGCTGTTGATATTTCTCAGCATTTAATTATGTTTAATTGCCATGTTACTTTACCAGTTCAGTTATCTTTGTTGGCATCAGACTTTGTTGTGTATGTTACAGTACTAAGAACGTCTGACGAATCAAATCCGTCATCCGGACAGTTTATGTGAACACTGCTGCCTACATACCTTTTGTAGAATTTGCGCTTTTAGACAGGAATTAAATTATTAGACAAGCTAAAAAGTGATCAGAATCAATGTTCCTTTTGAGACGGATCGAATTACATTCAAAATAAATGCTCAGTTCGAAATCTCCCCGCTTCCATTTCTCTCTCCATTGTCATGGAGATTTACCTGTAAATCGTAGTCAATTGAAGTTCCAGCGAAAATTTGCTGCCGTTGTCTCACTGTGCTGGAGCCATAAAGACAGAAATAAAGACATGATCGCTTCTTCCCCCTCTTCTCTGCTGGGCGGAGGGGAAAAGAAAACTGCTTTGAAATCACAAAATGCTTACTCATAAAGCACATCGTTGAGAAAATGTCCAGAAGGTGAAGTGGGGCGGGGGAATAATGTGTGTTTGTTGCTATGGAAACTGTACCAGCCAGTCATCTGTTTGTCATCTGTTTTACAGGATAACAAGGAGGAGAAGATTAAGGCCGGAACCCTCGATCGCAAGTTCAATTTATCATCATGAGCTTCAGTACAGAAAGTTCCTCCTGTGATATCCAAGAAATGTTGTTGTATGTAATTATAATTAAAAAAAAATAAAATGTTATTGTTCAACAGTTATGTGGCTTTGATTTCAAAGGAGAAAAGTAAAAAAAGGTTCTACAAGTCAAAAAACAAGAAGTGAATCATCAATTACATTAATAAGAGCTATTTATCAGCAATATTGTCTAATTTATAGAATAATAAGTAACTTGTAACAATAAGGGAAAGTAACAAAAAAATGTTTGTTAAAAAAGGCATTTTTGCTGGATGCCCATTCTGCATATTTACACAGCGTATATTATGACACCAAATGATTTTCATTTGTAAATTTAAGAAGTAAAAACAACCCCATGCACTGCAAATTGTGATTTTAATTTTTTGGTTGTTGCACAAACCACTTTTTTATTTTTTAAAATCATCTCTTTCTGTATTTTGTATAAGTTGCTGGGTTTTTTGCTACTGCTTTCTTGGCTTCCAGTTGGGGTTAAAGTGGCTGCGCAGTGGTTCCCAGCACTGGTAGTAAGTCTTGTCCAGTCTCTGGCACGTTTGCAGACCCCACTTGGTCACAGCCATGCTGAAGGAGGACTCAAACATGAATGCCTGAAGGAAGGAGAGAACACCAGTGTATGATCTAATTAATCGTACTAAATATGTTCCATCTATTCAGCACTGATCGGTTCATGGGTATTCAAATATATGCATACACTTAAAAATACTTGATTAAATATTCCTAAACAAGTTGCATATGAACAACACACTTTGTGTCTTGATGGTACCCTCTCAGTTCATGCTGATATGGACGGTGGATAAACATGGCCGCCATGAAACTTTATGGCCTTCCTAATTCACTGCCATCTGAGATTAAGGGCCAGATAGTTAAAACTATAGGAAATGATTGTTCCAAACAAGAGTAAAGACCCCAATTACATATTTAACCTGAGTTTGCAGTGCATGCGGCAGACAAACATTAACCTTCTGTAATGGCCCTGACTTCAAACAAGCTCCGCAAGAAAACCACAAATTCAACTGAGCTGTACCATTTTTATCAAACATCCAGACACAATTACGCCAGGAATTTGCTTAGAAAATGTTTAACTTGCTAAGGAATGTTATTTAAGGATTAAAGAAAGTCCAGAATAAATAAAGACATGTCCAACACCTAGCTTGAATGCATATAAACCCCTCTGTGTGCAGCTTTACCATGGTTCCTTCAGCAACCCTCTCTGGTTTCAGCTCAGCAGTGCTGTTCTTCTCAAAGCAGTCAGCATCCGGGCCGTGAGGGGTCATCATGCTGTGCAGGCTGCCTCCCCCAGGCAGGAAACCTTCCTCTTTGGCCTCATAATGGCCTTTGATCAGCCCCATGAACTCACTCATGCAGTTACCTAAAACGACAAGCAGGAGGCACTGTAACACAGCTACTTGTTGAGGAACAGAGAGCGGGGTTGCCCACCAGATGGCCTTAAAGATCTGTGGTGAAAACAGACAAAAGATCCTGGAGTGTGAAGTGAGTCATTCAGCAGGTAGGGAGACTGTCTGTGTCACTAGCTGGTAAATGAATGTGTTAGCTTCTGGCTGGGTTGCTTAAATCCACAAAATATCTCACAAAGAGCACATTGTGACATTTCCATCCGAATTCATTTGCAAAATGTGACCCTGCCGTGCTAAAACAGGCGTACATAATTCATGAAGGAAGCATTTGTTATCGCAAACAATCAGACCAAGTGTGGGTGTTGAGTTCTTACGGTGGTAATACGGCGGACGGAAGGTGTTGTCAGCCACCCCCCACCTTGGGGGGAAGATGACAAAGTCCGCAATGGCCACACCTGGTTTTGTGGATTTGGCGGTCAGCACGGTGAAGATAGATGGATCCTAGAGAAGATTGTATACATGTTTCTGTCAAACTCTGTTTGGGTTTATCCCAATATCAAGAAATGGGATAAACCCAAACAAAGTGCTAGGGCTCTGTTTGAGTCACCAACATACCGCATGGTCAAAGGCCACACAGTTGATCACCATGAAGTTCTTCAAGTTGTACTTGCACGGTGTGTAGTTCCCGTGCCAGGCAACGACATTGAAAGGAGAGAAATCCTGCGTGTAAAAGCACAAAACAAAAAAAATGGAAAAAGAAAATAAGAGAAGCCTACCTGAGCAACAAACACAAAAGACGTTAAATTGAGCTTTTCACAGGGAAAGGTGGAACAATGAATAATGTCTTTGTAATCTTAAATTCCAAGAAAAGTACTTCTTGACATAAAGAGAGGGAAAAAAATGGCCATAATGAAAATTGTAAGAGGGTGTTGCTTCTTTCAATCTTTCTTCTCTTTCATTCCCCTCCCGGTTCTTTGTGAAATGAGGCACCAGGTATTATGGGGTAATTGGCTTCACAATCAAACTTTCCCAAACTTTGAGCATTTTGACGCTCGCCGCGGTGCAGTTATTGGAGGAGAAGGGTGGGCTTCGGCAAGTGTGGGTGTAGAGATATTTCTTTACCTTGATTGTTAAAACCACAGCAATTTTATATAGTTTCTCTGTTCTGATAATGTCACTGTGAAAAAGACATTCAACAGAAGCTCTGAAATCAATATAGTTCATTACAACTGAAGCTGCTGCCAGGCTGACCTCCATGCTCCTGTGTGCGCACAGGGGCGTTTCTACACAAATGCCGGGTTTTTCTCTTTTCTAATTAAGAAATTGAAATAAAACGAAATCAATCAAAAAATTTGAATAAGTAGCTAAAAATAGCTAAAGAGAAATACAAAAAAACAAACAAAAAAAAGGTGTTTCTTTATGCATCCGATTGTCTCCAGTTATCATGGAAAATGGCCTTTTGAGAAACCCTGGTGCAGGTAATTTCTCGGACATTCATCTGTGAAAACCCCCCTACATTCGATTAAAATAAAGACGGGGATGAAGGAGGGAGCGGAGGGAGGAAAACTGAAGGAGAACAACTTCGCGCACACACATGCACACAGAACACAAACATATTGGCCCAGTCAAGCAAATAATAAGTTAATTTGAGCAATTTTAGCACTCTGCGGGTGAACAAAACAGCAGGACCAGACAGGAGCGGCAGCATCTTTCCCTGAGACGAGGCCCTCTGTCAACCACGTCTTGGTTTTCCAGCCTCACTCTCCAGTTTCAATGAACTGGGAGGGAGTGTCACCACTCACCTCCAGGACATAATCCCCAAGAAGAAGAGAAGGGCTCCAAAAATTAGGAAAGCTCTGTTTTGTTTTAAAAAAAGACTTATTTATATTATCTGTATAGGTAATTACCAAGAGGCTTGAGACGATTATAACCCCAAATCCTTTTCCTCTAAAATAAGAAAAACACCTCTCACCTCTTCCATGCACTAATAATAAAAAAAAAACTCATGTCAGACATTATGTGTCGATCCAATTATTCGCCCACCGGGAAATTCAGGAGAGGGAGGGATCATTTCCTGAGTGAAATATGGTGAAATTAATGCTTTACTTGCGAAAAGGTTTTCCCTGCTAAGCAAAGCCTCGCAGGTACGCCGTCTGCGGCACCAGAATGCCTTAACTAATTACAAGTGATTAAGACTCATAAGGGAGTCGAGGCGGAAACCGAGTGAAAGGATAACAGCTAACGCTTGGATATTAAATCATCAGGGATGGCAATTCAGCCGGCAGGAGCAGCTAATGGATCACATGCTTCACTTGGACCGTTTCCTGTTAGTCACAGAGGCACTTTGATGGTGTTTACTGAAGCAAACTCAAACCTTAATAGGGTAATAGGGCAAAGTGTTCAACACGAGCGCATGTCCGTTCTAAGACGGCGTGTATGTGGACAATCCTTGCCGCAGCACACGGAGAACC
The DNA here is from genome assembly GCF_001444195.1 of Xiphophorus couchianus. Lineage (NCBI taxonomy): Eukaryota > Metazoa > Chordata > Actinopteri > Cyprinodontiformes > Poeciliidae > Xiphophorus > Xiphophorus couchianus. Next base: position 13,983,991 of record NC_040248.1, on the reverse strand, counting down.
GCATGTGACAGTAAGCACCTGCTGGCAGGCAAACAGTTTCCCTTGATACTTGTTGATGACGGTGTAACCAGAGGGCACTTTGCGGTCCTCGTACCAAGCAACTGGACACAGGAAGTCTCTTGGGTTCGCCAGACCATTGGCTCCTGCAAAACATGCATACATGATTCCAATAGACAGGCTGTACAAAATATGAAAAGCATGCCAAAAGCATGATAGAGAATAGAGAATAGAGAAAATAGAAAGTTGCTAAAGGGGCGGCTGATGATCTTGGAGTGGCACACTAGCAGCCGTAAAGGAAATTCAAAGGTTTATGTTTAAGTGTGAATATATTCCAGTAAGTAAGCCTAACACTATTCCATAACTCATTTACACTCTACTACAACAAACATAATTTTGAGTCTTTGTTCGTGTGGATTACCAGGGTTGCTGCTAACATCTGGTATAAATTTTATATCAATTGGTTCTTTAGAAATACACTTACAGACAAAACATTAAACTGATCAACACTTATTTATTCTGTGATATTTATTTGGAATTATAGATCGGTACTATCAAAATTAACTCAATTGAAGTGTATTGTTTGAACTACACACTGGTTACACAGTCTTTCAGAGTACAATAAACCCAATCTTTATTTTTAAAGGACCCCGCTTGTTTCAGTTATTTTCTGCATGTTGTTCTCTTATTTTCCTCTTCAAATGTGTTGCTTTGATTGTTGGCACCCCGATTAATTGTTGCAAAAATAAATGTAGCTATGGTTTAATTTGACAATAGTATCTACAAGCTTTACATTTGTATCCCTGACCAGATTACACAACAATCAGGCTAAGCAGATGTGGATGTATCTTAAGAATTTTCTTTTTGGTGGCAAGAAAATGGATCCTTTCTTAACTTCCTCATATTGTTTCTATAACTAGAGTAATTATTTAAGTTTAAAGCAATCGGAACTGGAACAAACAAGACCGGATGCGGTTTCAAGATGAAACCGCCGGTGAAATAATAACTTCTATCTTGGTTTCAGTAAGTTTCTTTACTAACCCTTAGATGCTTAGAACCCTTAAAAGCTCTTTCTGTCCAAGCATTGCTATGTGTATATATATATATATATATATATATATATATATATATATATATATATATATATATATATATCACAATGAATATGAAACTAAGCATAGTGGAGGCTCTATGATGATGTGGGTCTGTTTTGTTTCCAAAGGCCCTGGGATCTAATGGTACTTATTTCTTTGAAATACCAGGACTGTTAAATCTAAATAAATCTGTTAGACTCCTCCAGAAAACTGAAAACAGGTCATCTTAACAGAAAAATGATGCAAAGCACTCAGCCAGATCAACAAAGAAACAGTTCGCCAGACACAAAATCAACCTAATACACAAACCTAAATCTTATAGAAAACTCGTAGGCTGAGCTGAAGAAAGGAAGAGGAGAAGAAGAACGCTAAAATATCCCTCGCTCTGTATGCTCTAACCTAGTAAAAGGTGGATGAGTGAGTGCAGTCCTGTCAGCAAAAAGGGGATTGTACAAAGTGGGCGTTGATTCCTGCTTTCAATTTAAAGAGCTCTTGCTATAGTGAGAGCTAGTTAATTTTTTTGCTATTCTGTTTACATAGAATTAGAATATTGCTATGCATTTACATTAATACCTGTGCACAGTATAGGAAACACGAAGACGTTTGCATACATTTGCACGTGAACCCCAAAAGCCTGAGGCAAATGCAGCTAACTGATGGCCAAGTTTGTGATGGTTCAGCCTGAGCTGCAGCGCTAGCATGATTTCAAGAGATAAGTGTCAACAATTTAGATAACAATAGCACGTTTCGGGAAGCCGAGGCAAAGTGGCTGGTGTGCGGTTTTAAAAGAAGAATGAACACATATGGTATGTTTTCATCCTTCCTTATCTACATTTAGAAGTATCATCCAAACACAAACCTATAGGCCCCAGGTCAGGCAGCTCAAAGTGGGCCCCATACACCTCAAGGATGTAGCCTCTGGTTTCTCCAAACACATCCACGCTGAAGCGCATCCCTTGCTGGAAAAATAAAAACAAGAAAAGTGGCAGTTAGAGGAGATTCGGTGCTGTTATGTAGCAAATGTGGGCTGTATCAGTGCTGAGGGGGACTAATCGTCTGCATGTGGAAAAAAAACACATGTGCCGCAGTCACAATCCCGACGTCCAAAGCCTGAAACCTCTTTCCACTATTATCTACTTTTAAGGTCACTCTTGAAAAGTGCCAAACCACAGCTTTCTAAATATGGTAAGAGGAGAGTGGGGGCAAATACAGTAGCAGATGGAAAAGCACTGGAGAACTCAAAGCCCACCTGGATGACACAGATCTCGTTGGGCTCGACCATCATCTTCCCGAACTCTGTGGTGATCAAGACCTCGCCCTGCTGCGGGACTGAAGAGAGAAACCGATGATGAGAAGTGCTGAGAAAATACAATTTGAAGCAAAAGGAAACTTAACTTTTTCCTCACCAATCAGAAAGTCTCCATCGGAGTTGCTGAAGCACCTGAAGCAGACAAAAAAAAAGAAAGAAAAGGAGCTTTGAAATGTTAATCAAACCCATGACTGGATACTTTTTGTGATCTAAAATAGATCTGTTTAAAAGATCTGTGTAAAAGTTATCCACTTATTAACCTGTCGACCATGGAGGTGTTGCAGGTGTACACGTGGATGCCAATGCCGTTGCGGGTTTTGGCGTCTCCTGCGCCGCAGATTGTATGAAGTCCCTGAAGAATCCAGGAAAAGCAGGGATTTACTGATGAAGAGAAATTCTCTGTGATAAAGATAAATCTGTGTCTCTTTTCCCGGACTGAGTGATGCCCCTACGTCTCCTCCCCCCACACCTATCTTTATTTATTTATTTATTAATTTATTTTTCTTCCTCCTTTTTAATTTATCATCTTTTCATTGGGTGTGCACCTATTTTGTCTTGGTCAGTTGTGTAAGAAAAACAAATACTCATAAGAGGTGAATTGTATGCCTATTTCCTTCCATACATTCAGTAGCTTTCTTATACCCATGGAAAAGCTGTGTACTATGTGGCATACTGTATCATTAGCAGTTAAAATTCCTCTTGTAATGTCCCCTTCCCTCCTAATAAAAATATTAATAAATAAGTAAATAAATCGAGACTCACAGATACAAAGTCCACTTTCTTCTCTGTCGACTTGGGGATGATGAATGGCAGCCACCGCAGCTGTAAAAGGAACCTCAAGGTCAGAATGGTCTTTTTTAAAATTCAATGCTGTTTTGAGCATTTTGATCTGTTTCCATGACTGTGACCGTCTTGTTCTTTAAAGAAGTAGATGATGAAATTATTCTCAGTTGAAATTGTAAGTGCTTAATGTTGACACACCTGGTTCGGATCAGGCTCCACTTCGTTCCAGTTTTCAGTCAGATTCCCACATGGCACAGCGGTGAAAGGCTTATGTTTTACAGACGGGAGGATCCGGTACAACCAGCTGCAGGAAAGGAGGGAAGAATACGAGCAGTTTTGTTGAGGTTGAAGTTGAGAGGACTCTTAGCCCAGGGCAGCAGGGGCAGAGGGTTACCAGAACACACAACACGTGCATTTGCACCTTGAATAGGTTTTCTGTTGCTTCTATGCATGTAAGAACTGTAAATATGGCCATATACTGTAGCTAATTCCTATTCGGCGACAAACTGTTTTCACAACTGAGGCTCAACTATGTTAAAAATCTGATTTACTACTCGTAATTCTTCAAAACACTGTCTGAGCTTCATGAATTGCTCTTTACACTTGTGGAAACACAAAAACATGCCGGCATTAGAAACTTTTTGGATTTAAGTCAAACATAAAAAAACACACACACACACAACAGCAATTATAGGTTCTTCATTGATCTTTGTGAGAAAAGAGGGAGCAGATACTTGTTCAAAACCTCATTTGTGCAAGGTCCCCCTCTGAGCACAATGCTTTATATGTTTCTTACAGTGTATTTAATGTGCTAAGTTGATAAATACCTCCTCTTGTTGGCTGGACGAGGACAGGTGAAGGCGGAGCCGGAGAGCTGCTCAGCATACAGGCCGTATGGACAGACCTGAGGACTGTTCTGTATGGACACAATGTAATCGCTTTGTTAAATATGTCAGCATAGGATTGACTGTTTTCTCTAAAACAGGAGCTAAAGATTAAGAATCCTGAGATTATTTTTTGGCTAATTAACATTTTAACAGCTTTGATGGGATTTTTAAAAAATCATTACACAGAATCACAAATTGCAGGAAGGGTAGAGGTTATTATTATTTTTTATACATGGTTTGGTGGGAAGATATCATACTGTGTCATTTAGCTGCTCAATGACTGGATGAATGAAATAACTGTGGCTTTGTCTCCTTTAAGGTTGCCATCTTAGAGGAACAGACCAAACGTTTGTGGTACCTGTCCTTCAGGTAAGGATCCAGGACATCGTGGATCTTCAGAGGAGAACTCATTCCCAAAACCCGTCATATACTGAAAGAGAAGACAAACAGGAAATGATCAATAAAGAGTAATTAAAGAGATATATAAAAACAAAATGTTGAGACTCCTTTATGATGAAGGAGGAATATGTATATTTTGTGTGGAAATATTTTTAATACTTAGTTCCAGTGTTGCTGTTTAAAAAAAAAATCCTTAACAGCTGTGAGAGTAAGAGGAGCACCTGGACCCAGTTGATCAAAAATAGAAAATAAAACAAATTATACACAATACAAGGGGGGAAAAATTGTTTTAATTTATACCTCCTGCAAATCAACCTCCAAAACTTTCCCTAAAGACAATACCTTTTACCTTATCTTCTGATCAACATCATAATGAATTTTTTTTAAAAAACCTAACTTGGTATGATGTGAACTGCTTGTTGCTGAGTCACTGCTGCTCCGCAAAAGTGATGGTTTCCATATGTGCTCGTTTGTGTGCCTGAAGCCTAGTGTTGTTTCAGGAACATCGCTGTTGTTTTATAAAGAAGTTTTGTGTCTATCAGGAATATTCATTTTGCCTTCAAGTCAAACATGCACAGTCTGGCAGATGGTAAAAGCTCTACTTGCATTATGTTAAAATGAATAAATAAATAAAAGTTATAATTTACTCAATAACCAAACAAAGTAAATGATTAAGTGTTTTTTGCACTTTCACCTGTGCCTTACACATTAACTTTTGGAAATTAGGGAGTCACATCATTTAACTGGTGTCCACATAATTATTATCATTTTTAAACAAGCTGAAACACACCAAGCAGCAACTTTTGTTAGTAGATGATGAAGTCAGTCTAAAACCTTTTATACAAATACAAATAAAACTGATAACAGCAGCTGTATATGTTAAGATTGTTAAGGCGTCTCTCAGACCACATCTGGGCAGCTTCTGAATGCAGCCCTCTGATTGGCTGGAGGGAACGCCTCCCTTCAGACAGCTGCTGTCACAGAAATGATGACACTTAAATATTTTAATCTTAGTGCAACACCAGAACTAAGTCGTCCAATTTCATAATCTTTTTTGCACACAGCACTAATCCCCAACACGGAAAAAGTGCATTTAGAAATAAAACTTTTTATGTAAATGAATGCTGGCTTACCTTTAGTCCTGCCATTGTGCCAGCTTTTGTTTTAAGGTTGCGGTTGCTGCGTGTTGCAGTGGTCACAGTTTAACTTCCAGTTCCCCCTGTCTTACCTCTTGGCCTAAAATCCACCTCAGGACTAGCACATGCTGGTGTGTGGACCGAGCTGCACTCAGGGGGCTGGATTTATACTCTTTCTCAATGTGGCTTTAATTACGTCCCGACTGGCTCCGTGACGCAACAGGCTGGGGGCCCGAAGCAGAAAGAGGACGGGTTAGAGGGGCTAAAATGTGTGCAAACCGAAGTCAGCGTGAAGGCCGTCCGACTGGCACAGAATCATGAAAATGGATTTGTACATTACATCTTAAGATTTGAAACCTACGTGAAAACGTGATTGTGGAAGAAATATTTCTCATGAAGTGACACTGTTTGTGCAGAAAAGCCTCTGAATAAACACCCGTGATGACCTCTGGTGTACTGCTTGTGCAAATAACGTTGTCATGTGCATCGTCACGTCCTGTAAGGTCAACATTTAGTTAAGAAAAAAAAAACATTTATGGCTTCATGCGAGAATCATACCTTCAGTCTACCTTATGTGTTTACACTGCAAAAGTGTTGACACCCCTTAAACACAAGCTTTGACACATTAACAGGATTTTAAGTGGTAGACCAAAACAAAGTGGTGCATAATAGTTAAGTGAGCCGTAACTACCATGTCTTTTTTGTTTGTTTTTTGTTTTACACAAATACAAATCTTAAGAATATGCTAAGGTTATATAATTAGCCTCCTGGAGTCAACATGAAAATGTTTTGATTGACTGACATGATCGATGGAGTCCTCCCCAGTCTAAAGTCTTTTTCAGCCTCTAACACGTCGTTTTCTTTCTTTCAAACAGTGCCCTGTTTTAGCTCCATCCATCTTTCCATCAATTATGACCAAATCCCTGTCCCTGGGGAAATTAATCCCCACAGCATGATACTCTCAACATTATGTTTTGGCCAAAAAGTTGTATATTGCTCTTAACTGAGCAATCCATTTTCTGCCATATGTTTGACGTGTTCCCTAAACATCTAGTGGCTAACTGCAAATTGAACTTCTAACGGCTCCTAAGGTCATGTACGTTTAAGAGCAAAGTATCAAATGTGACAAAAAATCAGGTTGTTTTTACTTAATGTGCATTTTATGGTTTATTGGGCATAAAATGATCAGCAATCCTTTCACATGTCCAATCAGGGTAATCCCCGAGTTGCATGGGGTCTCGAATTGTGAATTGTGGGTCCACTCCCACCATTACCGGTGTTTCAGTCCAGATTTGGTTGGATCAGAAGGAATAGGTCAAATTCAATTGACTGGGTAAACAAGCAATCACTGAAAAAGGTCAAGTATTCAATGAAATCTACTGACCAGCTTCCCCAGCTCAAACAGTGCAAAGCAAACTTAAGAAAGCAGTAAGTACAAATTTAAATTTTAAGCTAAACCTGAAATATTTTTAAATTAGGGATTCTGAAGATTTGAAAATTTCATATATCTTGACAAACAAATATAAAATATTGGGATCTATGCTCAGCAGGTGTTCTCCTGATGTTTTGGAGGTTCTAACCATCCACTCATGACTCAAACGGTCTCTGACTGATGCCATGTTTAACATATTTTGTGTTTATGCAAAATTAGTTATGAGCCCAACATTTTATTTTTTTATTTTTATTTTTTATTATTATTTACTGACTCGCAAAGAGGAATGCTGTAATGTCTGTTTGGTCTCTGTGCTGCTGAGGGCAAAGTCATTTTTGGTTGAAGGAGAACAACAGCAGCAGATGGCTTCTAAAAGGCCTATACATTACATCAAGCTAAATTTATTCAGTTCATTTCTTAAAATAGGTTGGTCAAACGAGGTGTGCCTAATGCCCCCCATGCAGCATGTATCAGAAAGAATCAATTTCGCCTCTACTGTTGCTTGCCTCGCTTCCCCTGGTTGTCTATTTCTCTTCTCTGTTTTGGGAGATGTTGGGAAGGGTAAATGATGGCAATTCTCATAGCGAGACGCAAATAAACTCGCCGCGGCAGAAGTAACTGTTCTCCGGCGATGCGTGCAGTCAGACCCGGACCCCCGCTGGGAGGCAGTCAGGGTGCTGTGCCGAAGACGAGGAAGCCCAATGGCAGGAAAATATCCCATCCCATCTCTGGAAATTGATCTGCTCCTTGTATGGAGAAAGAAAATGAGAGATTTTAATTTCATCCCCCCGAGTCCTTTGATAGAATTCTGAAATATTTGGGCCCAACCTGGATGGTGCCTCAGTGTTATAAGAGAGGAGGAAATAGCTGGAGCCTGAAGAGTTGTTGCCTATTTATATCTATGTATGTCTAAGTGAGCCATAAATGCTTTGTTATTAGGTACCTGCTGAATTCAATGTCTTGATGGCAAATGATACACTCACTTGGCTCAGTTTATCCCCATGTGCATTAAAAAAGCAATATTTCCACCAAACACACAGTTACGGAACTGTTCACAGCTCTGATAGCATCTATGGTTGTATCAAACATGCATGTGCAGACGCCGCCACATGTTTGCACTAACTAATCCTCTTCATTATAGGACAATTTTGTCACAATAAGATCTAGAATCTTACTTTGAGTTCTGCTTTGAAGAATTTCACCACAGCCTTATGTAACAATTATTTATATTTCTTTTAAACTTTCTCCCATTTTGTCAGTTTGCATCCACAAACTTCATTTGTGTAATAGGCCAACTCAAAGCTGATTGTAGTTGTGAAGGGCTTTAACATTTCCAAACACCCGCAGTTACAAGAATATAAAGAAATCAATAATGACATCCTGTAGGGGAAACTCAAGATGGCTTCTGACTGCAGTGTACGCAACAAAGTAAGAGACTTCACTGTAGGTATTTCCAAAGTGTAAATCATGCGAATGCAACATGGGCTAACAACTTTAAACTTGAAGGATTTTTTGGAGGTAATTTAAATATTCGGAGCATTTCCTCCAAAGGAGAATTGAGTTCAACCAAAATTTGGATTTGTTGGTTAGCAGTGAAACATGACTCAACATTAACACATCAACAAAAATCCCTTGTCTATATCTATCTTATCTATCGACAAGATAGGTAATCAGGAAGAGGATGAGGGGTGCTTGTTTATGTAAGAGACACTCAAATGTTGTAGTTAAACTGGATAAATAAACATACAACCAAAGCTGCAAAGATCAAATCATGAGTTAATATGACCCAGTTAAAGTCCAGACTTAAATTCACTTGAATCTCAGACAAGATTTGATAATTGACATTTACAGAAGCTCTCTCTTCAGTCTCACTGAGCTTGTGCTGTTTTGCAAAGTAAAATGGGTAAACAAGTCTGCAGTGTAAAGTTGGTAAAGCTCAACCCAAAAAATTTAAAATCTTTGGTATAAAAAAAAAAATGTGAAAGCCGCATACATTTTCTTTCCATTTCATTCCATTACTCACTACATGGACAACAGTTGGAAATTTACATTAGGGAAATTGTTTTTGGACAAACAAAGGAGCTGTGTAGACTTTAGTGGTATTGTTGGGCCAAACTAAATCTATTTTATCCTGTCATGTCAGAGAAACAGATGTAATTTGTTTTTTAATAAATACCTTGTTTATATTTATAGAGCTCAACAACCATTCTGAATATTTGAACTCAAAATAAAATTTGCATCAACAATTTTTTTTTTTGCAGCGCTAGTGGCTCGTATTTTTTCGACAGTAGGCAGACAGGAAGGAGGGTGAGGAAAGGGGGGAAGACATGCGGCAAAGGTCGTCGGGACCGGGAGTCGAACCCGCGATGTCCATGTCGAGGACTAAGGCCTCCAAACGTGAGGCGTGCTAACCCCCTGCGCCACCACAGCACGCCCCTGCATCAACAATTTCTGACCCAAAACTTACTGACATCAGGGTCAACGCTAACGCTAAACCCTGGGTTGAATTTAGCAATAGACCAATGTTACCATGCTAACAGCATTTTCTCCCCCTACCATCAGTCATCAACGAGGTTAAAAAGTATCAGGTCCACATCCACACCACTCTGAAATAGTACAAATCCTCAGGAAGTGAGGGCACTCAGCTCTCATAAACCCTCATTATCTGCTTCACTTAGCAGGTTATGTCCCTTGCAGATCTTCCTTAATGCACTGTGCTTTGTTTTCAACTATTTATTTAGTTTTCTTTTATTCGGCTAACGTTGGTGTGTGGTGCTCTCCTCACATCATTATCATGCATCACTGTATATTTTAATAAATAAAGGAAATTCAGTGTATCCAGACTTTTATCCCACATTTTCATTTGGCCTAACTTCAAGTTAAATTGTCTTGTTTATTCAAAAACCTGTTCGGATTTGGGCTTGGGATCATTTACAAACACTAGGTTGTGTCCAAGTTTCCACCGTTCAGTGGATCTGTTCGCTCAGCTGACTTGAAGTGAAGACATTGGGGGAAGTCATCCGACGTGAAACAGTCCCTGAACATGATGGTGCTACTTTGCTTGAAGTCAGGTGGAAAAACTTTATTTTAACTCCTAACATACTTTTTTCATATTGGTCATATTCTCAAAATGTATCATCATCCTACCTAACAATTATTCTCCCTATTATGATGATACCACCACCATGCTTGACTGGTTTTTTTTTGTTTTGTTTTGTTTTTTTGTCAAGACGTACTTCTTTTCATTGCAACCAAATAGCTCAATCCTTTAATTAATACTCTGTTTAAATGTTAACATATTTGTCCAGAAGCATTTGGCTTGTGCAGCTTGTTCTGCTTTTTTAAGTGTTGGTTTTGGAACAAGGCGTTCTTTTTTTTTGCTTGGGTCCTTCAATTCTCATGCTGATGGAAACTTCACCGAGGATAGTGACACCTTTACACTAGCATTGTCTAGTTTATGATAGCCTATTTATTGTTCTTGAACATTAAATCCATTTTTCCTTTCATCTGAGAGTGGCAATTTGGGTCAGATGAGCGACACTCGGACACCAGTTGGGCAATAACCTGAAAACTGGTTTCGAAAAGGATTGTGATGGTGGATGCTGAGCTTTGATTTGCTGTTCATTGAGACTAAGCTTACATTTGTCCGTGCTCTGATATCATCCTTGAATGAGGCAACAAGAAGGACGCTCCAGCTCTGAATGGCAAAAAAAATAATGAAGTCAAGTAAGAATGAAAAAATATTCCTCTCTTCTGCTGCAAATGACTTAGTTAGTGAAGGTTGATGGGACCTAATGGTAAAATAATCATGCCCTAAAACATCTAATATTGCTAAATTAAAGAAATATATGTTACATTGGAAAAGATTTTATTTTAGGAGGTTTAAAACTGATTAAATTACTCTAAACCTTTCTAAATTATAATAACAAAAAACTTTTTGATTAAATTAATCAGGCAGTAGCATCAAGTGACAGCTAATTAGCATGCACTTGCTCATTGTTTGCTGTTGTATTTCTGCTGAGTGGAGTTCTCGCAACAGGCTTCTTACAGCATGAAAATATAGTCATATTTCTATGGAAAGCAATTCAAACTTCCCTTTTCACATAGGGCATGTAAATGGTTTTTGGTGTTTAAACATGAAATCGATCTTTTTGTTGGCGTAAGATCATAGAATGATCAAACACTGGTGCAAAATATATCAAGAAATGGCTCCAATGTCATTTGCTCTAATTGGGTAATGCTTTGTGTGCTGCAGAGCTGCTGGAACAAGTATAAAAATTACAACACATTAAGAAAAAAATACAAATAAAGAAAATGTGATGAGAATCTACAAGCATGCATGTCACCTGCATCATTACTACCTGCTGCATTTATATGCCACATCAAACAAGCAGCAGCTTGGATTCTTGTATTTTATAATTACAACCCTGTTCCATAGTAAGTTGCAGTTTAAGGCTAAATGACTTCTGACATGAGCCAGCCAGTGCCACACACACACACACACACACACATTTGACAGCTCCATTTAACGCTGATTAGATTTGCAAGGACATGTAGTATACCCTCTCTGTGTCTCCTGCGTCGACTCTCTCTCTGTCTCTCCCCTGAGTAGCTTGAGTATCTCCTGAATCCTATCTATCGCCGTAATGTTATGCAAATGGTTTAATATGAAGATAAAAGACTGTTGCAGCGTGCGGCGCTCTCTTGGTTCACAGCCTCCTGTTTCCAGGACGATAGCTCTAACGAGGAGGGCACTATTTGGGAGTCATTAAATGATGGCCTTCCTGACATGCACCCGCTCAGCGCCATCGCCGCCCGCCCCGCGTTGGCCATTAAAGCAGCTCACACCCACACCAAGACACACACTGCAGACACCTTTTAGCGCCAGCTCCCAGTTTCTTACACATCACAGTGTCACAGAATAGAAAATTACACTCTCCTCCCACAGAGAAAATTGCTTTGGAATTGCTTGGTTATAAAGATGTGCTTTAAAGAGAGGGGGGGGTGCATGCAATAAAAAGAAGGACACACACAAACACAATTACTTAAGCACTCTAAGGACAATTCTTACAAGTTAATCAGAGGATTTACCAATTATTGATGTCAAAAGGATTTTGTTGTGCGTGTGTGTATGTCTTTTGTGGCCTATGTTTATGTGCTACTTGGGTTTCTCTTGGCATTATGGGTATTTAGTATGCATTGTGTCTGCTGCGCTAAATCATGGCTGAAGAGATCCTACACATATAAATGATGAGCTCTGAATCAGATGTTGCTTTTTGTACAGCCATTGTTAAGTGAAATGTGAAAGATACCTGCAGAGAATGAGGTTGAAAGAATGAAACATAATTTAATACACAAAGGCAAACACAAAAATGGAGGACTGAAGAGAACGGGTGCGAACCAACGGCAGAGGGGACAGAGATGAGAAGAAAATTAGCTTCACAGTTGAAACCAATACACTCTAAAAACTACTGCGCTCTTTCTGTAACCCAGATGTTGGGTTTGTACGGTAGGGAAAGTGTTGAGCAGTTTAACAGAACACTGGAATACAAAATACCATTTTGTTTGGTTGGAGCATAGAAGACTAGAAGGAGTCTTCAAAAGCTGCCATTTGGATATTTACAGTCGGATTCTCTTCACTGAACCTCTTCAACGGGATGAAGCAAGAAATGGTAAGATGGTAAATCTATGCATGTGAGTCGTTCAGGCCTTTGGAAGTGATGTTCTGTGAAGTCACCAGTACTTGCAGAATACAAAGAATTGGTCATAAAAAAAAATCATATTTAATAGACTTTTTTTTTTTTATTTAGTTATCCAAATTTAGTGATTTGTCAATTAAAGTCTTATTGGACATTATGAAGTTTTTAATACAGAATTAAAATAAAATAAAATCATTCACTCTTTTTAAAGATGTTTTAGTACCAAATCCACATAGTACATTGAACATTGAACTCATAAACAGTGTTAGGGAAATGATCCACCTTATCCAAACCTTTAGGATATGTGTACCAAATCTGCACATCAGACACCTCATCATAAACATAATTAACTTCCTGGACAGAACCAAAAATACCAACACCTGCTTTTCCGCAACCAAATATAATGATACTTGAGAGCTGCTGCTGGTACTTTCCATGGAGAAGAACCAAAATGCAGGCATATCAGTTCAAATACTTGATATGGTGCCAGTTACAATATTCACTCCTCTTTCTGGAGGACAGGCACTGCCTCCTCCAAAGCTGTAGTTTGGTCAGGTAAGCTTGAAGAGGAGACTTGAGGTGAATGGTCTCTGGACAAAGAATAAGTGTGTTCAACATCAGAGGGAAAAAAACAAAAACAAAAAAGAGGGTGTGTTTATATCCGTGTGGTTTTCTTATCAAAGTGTGTTTGACTGCTGCAGGAGTGTGGCTGGCGTTATATCAATCTGGGAATGATTATGTGTGGGTTTTGATGTGCGTACGTCCCTCTCAGTGCGCATCCGTGTGTAGATGTTGGTCTGTGTGGAGCACCATCATTAGGTCGCAGGCAGTCCCGGCTGTTGGGAGGCTGCAGCGCGGCCGTTCCAGCGGCCTCTTGGGCCAATTTAGGTGCAGAAAAAGCACTTCGATCCAGCCCTCCAAGTCTGCAGGTCCCCAGCGGGAGGCAGCGCAGCCCTGCAATCTATATTGGATTTATTCCTTTCCCATCTACAGGCCCCACAAACCCCACAGAGAGGAAGTCCCAGCTCCACACTCTCTCTCCCTGCCTCCCCAACCCTCCCACCCATCACCCCCCCGCTCCCCTCCAGACAACGTGTTACGGGACTCAGATGAGTACAACATAATCGCGTAATACCCACACACGCACACATATGAAGGCGCACTCGGAGGCACCAGTCTATCTTGAAGGCGCACTCCCCCTAACAGCGAGGAAGTTATAACAGCTCACTCTGTAACACTGTGGGAGCTGCGCCGGGGTCAGCTGAGATCTGTGACAGACAGACGAGCCTCATCCAACCCGAATAACATCTGAGCTGTACTGAGAACCATTGTCCCCCCACCTCCCTTAACAGAAGTGCTGTTCAGGTTTACAAAGGCCAGAATGAAAAATGCATTTTTATGATATTATAGCGTGGAGAAAAAAAAAAGAATTTACATAAAACTCAGACAAGGTCAGGAACAAACGAGGTTCTTAATTTAGTCTAATCAACTATCATTTGCATCGCGCCATTTGCGCAAGGTATTGCCACTAACTGAATAAATGGACTTCTTCAGACTCAAGGGGGGGGCACTCCGGTTTTGATAAGCTGGCAACATAACTGATTAGCATATATTACTTTGATTATCTCATTACCAGGATGATTCTTGCGGGATTTTTGACACTCGCGCAATCGAATTAAAATTAAGGCACGCAATCAATAAAAGGGCATCGCGGCGGTGAGAACACACCGCACTCCAGGTTGGTGTGTGTCTATATATAAATGGTCAACCGCTGATGAAGATGATGGAGGTGATGATTCGGCAGATAGCCGTGGCCGCGATGATGATTATGACCTCTTCAGCTCAGGAGCCAAAGCCGGACCTTGCGGTTGGTTTCACCAAGAGTGCCCGGGCTCTTGATTCCTGTGATCGCGGCAATAATCAGAGGAGACAATGGGGGCCGTTAAATTGCCGCTCTTGTGTGGGTGACCTATCCACCTGTTATGAATCCACGAGTGGCCCACAGGCGTCTCAGGCCTCCCCGCCGACCTTTTCTAAATCGATAGCAGCGCTCGCGTTTAGTGTCTTTTGACTGGAAACCATTTAGGGAATTGTGCGTAAAGACCCGCATGGTCTCAGGGATAACTTCATTTCAGCTTCGATAAATGATCAGGGAGGGATACACGGGGACCGTCACAAAAAATCAAAACGTTAAACCCCAAATGAACTTATTTTAATGTTTTATTATATTAAAGTTACGTTCTTTTATCTCAGTACAAAGCCAAGTGTTCTGTGAAGACTTCATAGGCTTATTGGAGAACTTTAGAGGAAAAATACAGTAGACTATGGAAAACACAGAAATAAAGATGTCAAGTTTAAAGGTTGTCTTGCTATGAAACAGTAATTTTTTGTTTTTGTTTTTGCCTCGAATAGCTCAGAAACATAACCGGAGAGAGGATTACACAGCTTCAAATCAATCCAACCAACCAAGACATGGCTACCTAGCAGCCAATGAACTAATGGTAACCTTGGAGGAGCTACAGCGATCTAAGGTGGAAGACTCTGTTGGTTGTGCATTTCACACATCTGGTCTATGTGGAAAAGAAGAAGTTGGGTAGAGCTACATCCAGGGACACACTGGGTAAAAAAAATAAAAATGGCTGCAGATAGGCTGAGACTCTAAGGACTTCCACCTTCAAGAAGAAAAGTGCTGACCAAAGATGGCATTATTCTTTGGGCATATTTTGATTTGGGGGCTTTGCTCTTTCTTTAAGAATATCACCTCCACAAACAGAGTTTGAATACAGAGTTGGTGGATTTGGGAGAATGGGCCAAGTGAACAAATCCAGGTCAAACTCAAAGACATTAAACTTGAAGCATCAGATTGTAATTAAAACACGACAACCAAAAATTTATATTAAATTTTTTATTTAAAATATTTTAGATTATCTGTGCTGAAACCATCAAATAAAATTTAGTAATATTTTTATTCTTAATAAACAGATGTTTCGGGCCCTACACAGCGGTTTTGGGCAGGCTGGGGTACAAAAACAAACTCTAAACTCTGGACCGACAATAGGATAAAGTTTCAATTAAATATATTCATTTGATGGATGAGTCTAGTCAAAGTCCAGTCGCAAATCCAACCAATCATATATAACAAGACATGAAATGTGTTGTCCAAAGACATTCTCATGTTTTTTTCTGAGGTTGAGCAATTTACAAAGAAGAATTGACAGAAAGTTTAGTCTCAAAATGTGGTTTTACCAAGTACTGCCTAATGGGCAATGATTACATATTCCTGCCTCACTTTTCAGATTTTCATTGGAAAAGATCCATGTCTCTTTTTTCATCTAAATCACAAATGTGTTATTTTGTGCTGCCTATCACGTAAAGTCCAAATAAAACACTTTGTTTGTTGTTTCAACGTGACGGTTACAAAATGGGAAAATAGTCAAGACGTGAAATTCAAAGTATTGTCAGATACCTGAAAGGACCTAAAACATTTAATTGTAGTTGGATTTGACTGCAGCTTGACGTTTCAAATTCAGCACATTGTGTCTTGTCTTGCGTGTTTATGCAGATCATCCAGTCTGGCTGGAGGATGAAGATCTGGAACTCCTCCTCTCCCTAACAGACTCACTTGTTTGCGCATTAACCGGGGAGCAAGGGCGCACGTCCGCGTTTTAAATTCATGATGCAAATAATTACAGGGTTGGAAAATTGATTTCCTTATAGGCTTCCACCTTCTCCGGCAAAAAAAAAAACGCGGCCTCCGAAATCCCCCCTCCTCTCTTTAAAGAAAAGCTACTTCTGCTGAAGCATTAAGTCATTAATTATTTTTTCCTTACATAAGGACAAATTATCGAGTCAGTTGAACGAAATTAGAACCCTTTGTTTCAGATCAGACCGTATTACCGCTGGAAATTACGGATGATGGCTGCGTGCGCGCTCGCCTTTGTTGTTTCGATCATTGCCTGTCGCTCTGAACCCGCGCTAACAAAGTCATTAAATTGACTCCCTCTCGCTCCCATTATGCCGGCTGTTAATAACCGCTAATTAACTTTGCTTACGCGCGCCTTAAAAGCTTCCCTCCTCTTCTTCCCTCTCTCCCCACTTTCTTCTTATTATTCTGCTGCTTGGCCTCTCAAGCAAAGCAAGTGTCCAATTATGTCAGCGCGCGAGGATGGATGCAGGATAGGCCATCAAGGCCACTAAGTTTGGTACACAGGAACTCGGCAAAATACTCAATTTAACCTTACTGTTAGCTAAGCGTCAGATTTTCACATCTCTTCAGAGCCCGTATTCATGCTACGGTTAATGTGGTCAACACAGCGGGCTGTTCATGAGACAGCCAGGTGCAGGAATCGGCGAAATAAGCCGCTTGCTTACAACCTCCAGAGCAGCAGAGGGCGCACAAGAGCACTCTGCTCCACATACTGAACACAGATGTGGAAACTTCAAATCAATAATTAATGAATGTTATTGGTTAAATCTGCTTGGAAGGTTTATGGTTTGCAAATTTGAAACAGGATTGCACAGTTATATAGGCAAACACATATTGCGATACCATTGTTAAATATTTTGATAACTACGTCCATCGGAAATGATTAGTATTTACTCTATCTTTTACTTCTGTGATCATTAAAATCTGAGTCATGTATCTGGTGTAGGGATCAAGGGTGATAAAAGTTGCAAAAGACATCACTCAGTCAGAATATGGATGGCAGTTTGTGTTTTATTATTGTTACTAATGTGGCTTGTTTTTGTTTGAGTGCTGTCCTCCGGCTCTTGGCTGTAGAAATAATTAGATTAAATTAATATTGACATGTTGCACTCCAGACACCAGTGCCAGATCAAATGAGTGAGTCAGATATTACTTTGTCTTCCCAGTTCACTTACTGTTACTTATTTAATACATCATTTGAAGTGATAGTTCAGAAATAGTTCAAAGTGGATTTCTTTTGCAAGTTTCCAGCCAGTTAATATTGTGACATCAGTTGAATTTCTTTGTAACTCTTCAGTATAAATTCAGATTAGCTTGTCCCAGAGGACAAAGCTAACAGCCAGTCCGAGATGGGCCAAGACCAAAGTTGGCTTCAACATGTACGTCATAAAAAATTTTTATAAACCTTTCAGCTATCATCATATTTGCTTTAGGGGGTTATTTAGATAAATATGAATTGAAAGTCTTTATTTCAAGACAAAACGTAGTCAATATAATTTAGAAAGAAACAAAAATTGAGAAAATGGAGGTTGGAGGAAGGAGTTTGCTGGTGAAGATTGCTGGTGAAACACCAGCAATCTTCTTCTTGAAACACCCACTGAGAACAAAACACTGGGTCATGTTTAATCATATACATAAGTAAGACTGTAAAAATCAATAAAGTACTGTATAAATCGTGAACGTATTTCTACTTTTTACATTGCCTTAATACCAGTATGTGTTTGATAGTGGAAGAGATTGCTTGCTTTGCATCTTACCTTGTTGTTCAATATAAATAATTATCAAATGGTCCAAATCAAATTCTGCTCAAGGCCAAACCCAATGTTGAGCCGGCACTGGCTCAAGAAATCTTACAGTTGATGGAAGAGGTACATTCTTACTAGTTCACTGTCAGTGTATAAAACTGTCTGTGCATCTATTTGAGCAGTGTGCTTATCTGTCCAGGAGATGGCGCCAGTGGAATGACCTCCAAGCCATTAAGGCCCATCCTGCTGGTCCTTGATAATGAACTTCATTGGAGCTTACAGGCTTGAAGGCCTTTACAGCAGAGGATAACCTATACTTGTAAATAAGGCATGCAGCATGTATCACAAGAAATATGGATCAGTGAGCAAATTATTTTTATAATAAAATGCTAAAAGCAAAGGGCCAGAGTAAAAAATAATAGTTGAAAACAGAGAAAGGCCGCTATATTTATAATCATCAACAACAGACTGCGCCTAGAACAAAATAATGAACTCTCCATAGCCCGGTGTTTCCCCTGGATATTATCAAGTTATGATGTTATGAAAATACAAAGAAGGCGCTGATGATGGTGCTGCAACGAAAAGCGCCATCTCTTCACCTGCACGTCAAACAGACGGAAAAATTGGAAATGTGAAAATTGCGCTCATGTCTGTCCCCTCCCTCCCATAATGTATGCGCGTAATTAGTGCATTTAAACAAAGCGCGGATGTCCTGCTGGCTGAAATGGCGGCTGACATCTCTTTTTCCGCGGGGTTAATAACAGAGTGCGGATAAATGAATCAAATTGTGGCCCCCAAATTACAGAGCGACTCTAAATACCCGTCTGTATTACGCGCGTCTGTTTGTGACCGTGCAGGGGGAAAAGAAAAGGCATAACATTTTATATTGTTATTACGCTCATTATAGTGCTGATTTGCGCGCAAATAAACAAGCTTGGGAAGTTTGTGGCACCACAAAGAAAAAAAAAAAAAAAGTTGAGGACGGATTCAACCTGACACCATCTGTGGAGGTGATACTGTGATAGAACTGCTATCGTCACAAATGCGGAAAAGGTCTTGGAGGAAGTGTGAGATGTTATAAATAAAGATGTTATTGTTTTTCTGTTGTTGCATTTTTTTTTTTTCTATGATAAAGCACCAACTGTTAATCTAAAATGTGGCGCCAATGTTACTGGAACATCCACATTTTAACTAAACTTTGGAGATCAATCAAGCAACAATTCCAGCTACAGTGTTTCTTTAAAATAGAAGAAACGAAAGGGATAAGGGACAACTTGTGCAATTTTTCTGGAGATATATTTCATTGTTATTGTTCGCTTTTGCTGTGAACCTCTGGGCTGATACATAACGGGGAGAACAGAGGAGAGAGAGAGAGAAAGAGAGAGAGAGAGAGAGAGTGAAGACAGGAGAGGAGAGAGTGTAAA
Organism: Xiphophorus couchianus; assembly: GCF_001444195.1. Classification (NCBI taxonomy): domain Eukaryota; kingdom Metazoa; phylum Chordata; class Actinopteri; order Cyprinodontiformes; family Poeciliidae; genus Xiphophorus; species Xiphophorus couchianus. The sequence continues at coordinate 13,964,380 of NC_040248.1, read as the reverse complement.
TTGCAGCTTGCTGAAGTTTTTGGATTGAATTCTGAAAATGATCCTTTTAACAGTGATGGGCTCTGAGGCGAGGATGGGGGTCATGCCATTCACAGCGGGTTAAATAGACTTTCATTTAAAATTACATTCTCGGTCCATCTCTCCGTCTCTCCCCCTCTCCACAGCGGAGTCCCTGCGCTCTCTCCCCCCGGCCACCCCGTGCGCTGTCTCATCACCGCCACCCTCACCCCCAATACCAGCCTCCAGCAGGGCGCAGGCAGATGGAAAGAGAGCAAAAACATAGATAGATAGATAGATAGATAGATAGATAGATAGATAGATAGATAGATAGATAGATAGATAGATAGATAGATAGATAGATAGATAGATAGATAGATAGATAGATAGATAGATAGATAGATGTTTCTATTTCTATGTGGCCAACATGACTTTTGCAGGTGCTTTTCTGGGGTTGAACATAAACTCCGTTCCAGAATTTTAATGCACAAGGATTCAAAAAAAATGGTTACATTCACCATTTTGAATAAAGTTGATTCATATATATATATATACATACAGAGAGAGAGAGACCACATGTTGTATTTCTGCAAGAAGTCTCTTATGTGTAAAATATATTATTTTTTCATTATAAAATTCATGGTGTCTCTCTGCATTCACGTACAGTCAGACCATTGGTTCAGTGAGAGCCGGAGGGAATCATGTACATCCTCTCTTTTTAAAAAAGCCTACATTCTTATAGAGTGATGTCCATGGATTAGTATGGTCTTACAGTACATATGTGTGTGAAATAAATAAATGAATTCATTCACACTGTAAAACTCAAATGTCAAATATTTATATTTTTCAGCTGAGTATATGCACAGAAATAACACTGAAACGGCTTAGCTAACTCAACATCTTATTAAACATCATGTGCTACTTATAGGGGGTTTGAAGTAGGGGTGACGCCAAAATGTTATGAAAAGGAGTTACCAGAAGATAATACCTGCTGATATGCAACATCAATGCTACTGGGAGTTTTATGTTGCTGCTGTTATACTATAGACCGGTAGACAAAAATGGTATGCTATAGAAAACAACAACCTTTAACAAATAAATAAATAAATAAGGCATTTCATTAGCTTATATTTTAATTTCTACTCTTTTGGAAACTTTAACACGTCTTTAGGTCTTCTGCAACAGTAGGTTAGTATATTTTCACTCATTGTGTGAATCAAAAATATGAGTCAACTTTCAATTGACTTTTGTAACATGAACGACGTTTTAGCATTTCAGAAAAAATCTACTAATGATTCACGTTTGAAACATTAACAACAGCAAGAACATATCTCAAAACACATGTTTATTACAGGAGCTCTCAAACCGAACAGCCCAATAAGTCGGGTATTTTGGGCTGTGGTAATTAAACTAAAAGCACAGGTGTTCTTTATAACATAAATAATAGCCTTGAGAGAGCTGAGTGGAGTTCAGGGTTGTTGTTTACACCTGTTATGAACTCTTATGCCAGCGGGCATTACTGATTAAGTCATTGTGTTTATGTTTTTGCTGACATTGTAGAACTTCAACAATGATCTTCGCTTTTATCCTGCACGTCGGTGAAAATCTGTTAAATAAATAAAGTGTTATTTTTGATCAAACTGAAATCCCATTGATTGTACAATGCTCTGCGTGTTTATTCGCCGAGTTCGTTCCGCGGAGGAAAACCGTGTGCTATTCCATGTCGGGTTTTGTCACCTTTCCCTCAAATTGACTTTAATCGTAAAATATATAAAGCAGCTCCGCGCTGTCTCTCTTCAGGCGGACACGCACACGAGCCAATCAGGCGCGCGGTTACAGCCTCCACGCATGTTGAATGAGCGCGCGGTACAGGAGCAGAGTGCAGCGCGAGACGGACGAACCGCTTGCCTGTCATTAGCTCAGAGAGTGACAGAGCAGCGACAGAGAGAAGAGAGGAGTAGAGGACACGCACCCAACACCCACACAGAGCGAGAGGACAGGGGAAGAGGGAGCAGAAGCACCCCGAGAGAAGTGGGAGACTGACAGCCAACATGAGCGCTCAGTTTGAGGAAGATATTCTAGACCGGGGTGAGAGAAAGAGCAGCAAATCCCCGACGTTGCTCTCTTCTTACTGCATAGACAGCATTCTGGGCCGCCGCAGTCCCTGTAAGGTCAGACTGATTGGGGCGCAAAGTTTGACGGGTCTGCCCGGCAGAGGAGAGTTTGACAAGACGACTGACGGTAAGCTGAATCTAAACTTTTAAAAAAAAGAGAGAGAGAGAGATACTTTGGCGAGTCAGGGTGGAACTGGTGACATGTGTAAACAGTAAACCTATATGTTTGCTTAAGTTGTTAAATTGTGTCAGGTAAGTGTGCATGTTACATGATTAGATTTAAGTTGTTTCCACTAATCAGGACGAATTGTTTACTGCGATGTGAAATTCTTCGATTTTATGTTCCTAACGAGGTATTAACAAATTAATTCCTGCTTTCTTCTACTGTGTTTCCCTCACTCCAATTTCCTCAGGGCCAACGAAAGAGCCCCTTTCTCTCGGCGCTGACTTGCACCTGCCTCCCAAACTCCGTCGGCTGTATGGACCCGGGGGGAAATACCTGCACGACCACACGGAGAAGCTGGAAAGAGAGAGACTGCTCCTAGAGCAGGCCAGCGAGAGCCTCAAAATCAGCCAGGCGCCGCAGGTGAGCATCAGCCGCAGCAAGTCCTACCGGGAGAACGCCTCACTTCACCGGGGAGAGGGCGAGCAGAGTCCAGGGGAGGCCTCGGAGGACGGCGCACTCGGACTGGTGGAGCTCGGGCCCCTCAAGTTCGAGGAGGACGGCGGAAAGGAGGAGGAGGGGAGCTGCGCGGACGCGGCCGCGCTGTCCCCGAAGGACGAGGAGAGGGAGGAGATCTTGAACGCCGGAGACGGGGACGTGAGGGACGGGGAGGACAGCGTGTGTCTGTCGGCGGGCAGCGACTCCGAGGAGGGGATGCTGAAAAGGAAGCAGAGAAGATACAGGACTACGTTCACCAGCTACCAGCTGGAGGAGCTGGAGAGGGCTTTCCAGAAGACGCACTACCCCGACGTGTTCACAAGGTTAGAAAATACAAACGAATACATATAAATTAAATTAATGAATGGTTAAAAAAAATGCAAAATTTAAAGAGGATAATCTACGCAGCAGTACGTGTTTAATATCCGTAAATTAAAAATATTACTTAATTTTTCTAGCTCCACGGTATAGGGGACTGCTTGCTATTTAAAAAATTGAAAAGAATCAACAGTAGCAGTACTGCTATATATTATTAATAATAAAATATTATAATTTAACTTTATAATAATAATAATCTATTAATTTTATTATTATTATTATTATTATTATTTTTTTTTTATGTTTTAACACATTTTCCTATTACGCAAAACCCCACAAAAAATCCCCGGAATTTATGTTTATTATTTAATTAACTAAAGTTTTTAATTAATTGCATTTATTCATTAAAAAAAAATCATCACTTTCTAACAAAGCAATTTAAAAAATCCAGCCCACGGTTCTGTGCGGATCACGTCATAAAACTGCCCATCGTAAATAGGTTTCTTGCATGTCTTTGCTGCTCGTTTTGGGACGTTTGATGAAAACCCGAACCCGTAAAACGTCTCACCGTCAGGAGGAGAAATTGGATCAGACGATAGGCTTGCAGACCAATTCAGGCACATGTCTGAAATATTGGACAGAAGAGCAACGTTGCATTTTATATGTTTATTTATTGTTATTTGGATTTACAGGTTCAATACTTACGTGCAGGACGAAACAAACTCAAAAAGAATTATACGGTCTTAAGAATATTCTTTCTATAAAGTCTTTTCTGTTTTCTTTGTATTTCCACATTTCCTCTATCGGCGCAGGATTATCCATATTTTCCAGTCGATTTACTTTAAAGAGAGTCGGTCTAATTTGGACTGCGGGCCCCCATCTAAATCTGGAGGGAGCGCCAATTGCTTTGTGTCAGGCTAGTTTAGATGTCATTATTCCAACCATTATGTTGTTACAGTGACAGGCCTTGGCTAAGGAAAATCTAACAATCACTAGGCCTATTTCTACCCACACGTGACAGGGGAAAATAGAATATGGGTATGGCGTCTTTTTGCACACACACAAAAAAAAAAGAAAAAAAAAACTATCCAGCCTATTTTGGTCGTCTATTGTTGACAGTTAACAACAAGAGGGGACAAAACAGCAATTCTATGTGCTTCCAAACGATGGCCTGTAACCTCGACTCCTTCCTTTCCACTCTTTCTTCCTATTATTATTTTTATATATATATATATATATATATATATATATATATATATATTCTTTGCAGAGAGGAGCTCGCAATGCGTCTGGATCTCACCGAGGCCCGCGTTCAGGTGAGTGCTCCCTTCATCTATAAAGTGAATCATGCAGTAATGCAAATCGAAAGAGAGCGAGGGGAAGTGTGTGGGGGGGGGGAGTGAGGGAGGGGGAAACAACATCCTCTAATGCTTTATCAGTCCTCTGTGAAATGTCCCCTGGATAATAACCTGCTGATATGCGTCACTGATTGAGGATCAACGATTATGGGCCAATTTGAGGCAATAATTTATTACAGTAAAATGTGTTAAATGGCCCCCAGTCGCTATGCGGGGAGGTCCTTCCTGTTATTGAATGTTATTACACGCGAACTGGGGAACGTTTTAGTGGCAATTAAGCCGACGCCGGCGATTCATAAAAGACTCACTTAGTGCAGGAGCAAACAGTGTCTGTATTCCCGGGATGAGTTGGTGTTTGAATTCCCATCAGATAGGGGCACATAGAGGGGGGCGAGGCCGGAATGCGTGCGTGTGAGCGAGGGAGAAAAAGAGGGGAGGGATAATGCTATTTGATTTCCCATTATGTGATTGCAATAGACCTGCATTGATCCGATGCTTTGCACTTGGGAGCGAATGAGAGACCATTAAAGGTGTTTGCACCCCCTCCCCGCCCGTCCATGGTTTGGCTCTGAAAGCGTGTCTTGCATGTCCAAAGGCCGAACTCATAACCACAGAGACAGTTCAAACACGATGGAAGCTCCAAGAGGTTATGGCCGACGGTAAAACAACAGATGTCTCTTTAAGGGGAGGCGGAGGGGGGGCCGTAGGTGAACAAATCACTTAACGGGCGCCATCAGGAGGTGATAAAAACTCATAAATTCCCGAGGGGCTGTGTAATGCTAAACAGCCCCCTCGGGGAATAATGCACGTTACGTTCCTGTCACTTTCCACATGTTGACATTTTGCTCATTGTGAGAGAGGTTCCTCTGCAGCGTCTGCAGAGCAAACTGTGCAGCGGCGGATGCGTGGGAAAGTTAAATACTCTCCTGCGTGGAAGTTCTGCGGCTCTTAAGAATTTAATTTAAAGCGCATTAATTGTTATTGGAGCCAGTTCAGCGGTAATTTTCTGGATCTTTTGTTAACAACGCTCTTAATTATCTCCCCCCCCCTCCCCCCAGAAGCCCGTCTAAAAGGGAGGGAGTTTAATTAGACAGAAAGTAGATTTAAGGAGCCGTGAGCGGCGGGGTTTACCGTGCATGTAATTATTGCCGACTTTCCGCCTGTTGGCCATGCACCTGAACTAGACAGCACTGACAGTGCAACAGAGACTCGTTGTGTTGATGACAGTAAAGCTAAATTACTAATCCCTGTAATGATTTCACACCGTTCAAGACCTTCATCAGCTTTTCCGTCTTTAGGTTTGGTTTCAGAACCGCAGGGCCAAGTGGAGGAAGCGCGAGAAGGCAGGGGTGCAGGCCCACCCATCAGGCCTGCCCTTCCCAGGCCCCCTTGCTGCAGGCCATCCTCTCAGCCACTACCTAGAAGGAGGGCCATTCCCTCCTCACCCGCATCCAGCCTTGGAGTCCGCCTGGACGGCTGCTGCGGCTGCAGCCGCTGCCTTCCCAGGCCTGGCCCCGCCTCACAACAGCTCTGCTCCACCCTTGGCTACCCCACTGGGACTGGGTACCTTCCTGGGCACTGCTGCCATGTTCCGCCACCCTGCCTTTATCGGACCCACTTTTGGCAGGTGAGTTGCTCCTGTAGAGATGTGAACTTTAAGATTTAATCTCCATTTGAGGCATTTATTGTAATGACATTTATTGTAATGGTAACAATTTAAAGTAAAACTTCATTCACGTCTTGTGTAAACTGCATACACTCACAACCCATGATAAAAGTTGCCCATGATGAAAAAGACTTTATCATCCAGTAGTAATAATTATATTCAGACATATTTTTGAAACATAAGTGTAGTGATTGCTGAAACTCTTTTAGAAGCAACTCTGAAAAAATAAGAAAACAGCACAAGTAAATAAAAACTGGTTATTTACTGGTGATTATGGTATATAAGTCACTCTGGGTGCAGCAGCCATACCATCTGTTTTACCAGACAAAAGAGTAACCTAGCAATGATATTACTTTTAGTTCGTTTTAGTAAACTGAATGATGTTTCATAAATCATAAATCATCAAAACATCCATAATTCATTGTATCCACCATAGAAAAATTCAGTTCAGGCTTAGCCAGGTTTGACCAGTCTTCATATTGTGTTTTCAACATTTGTCTAAATATAAAGTGTATTTGTAATGCCATTTTTTTTTTACAAAGAGAAAAAGGTTTTATGAATCTTAAATTGTGCTTTTAAAATTTCTTTAAATCCAGTTCTGGTCTGTTTGGTCTCAGTATTTTGTAATTTAAACTAGAGATTATCAAATGCAGGCTTGGTTCAGTAAAAACTGTGAGACATTTCTTTGATTTGGCTCCAAACTAGATCTTGAGAATTAGACATTAACTTTGCCACGTGCAATTTATGATAGTATTTTTCTTACAGTGTATGCTGTACACAGTACAGGTGGGTGCCCATTCCCCATTGATTGGACTTATAAATAAGCAATAGAAAACTCACTGGGCAACTGACATGGTACCCTGTATGTTGTGCCGCCCTGGACAGTGAGCCATAATCATACAAATAGATGACTGATTCCAACATTGCTATTTGTTTCTGGTTTTTGCAAACATCCTTCAGTAGTTTGTGTTGTTATCGTCATAGTATGATTAAGTCTTGTCATGATACATTTTTTAAACAATAACAGAAAAAGATAAAGTAATTGCTAAACCCCAGTTGATCTGATGCACAGGCCTCCTGCAGCTCCAATATTTGCTCTTTTCTCCTGTTTACGTCTCAAGCTGCCTATCTTTGCAGCAGGCCGCCAGCCTCCCATAAAATACGACCCTCACATTCATCCCTGTATTTTAAAGTAAATCACAACAATTGTGCAGAAAAGACCCCAGCTGCAACTCAGCTTAGGGTAAACTCCCACTGCACAGTGCAGCTCTAATGGGCGGTGGTCTGCAGTCACACTCTTGTCTATGTTTATCTCAGTGTCTGATTATAAATGTGCTACACTGCTAGCCATTCACAGTTTGCTCTAATCAACCTGTTGAATGTGTTAATAAATTAACCAAATGTGTGAACCTGCAAATCAAGCTGTGAGGAGAGGTGATGCCCCCCACCCCCACCCCCACCCCATGTGACTCAATTAGCTTTACCAATATAGAATCCGTGATAGAGAACCGTGTTCGCTGCATTTATACTTCCACTGAACAAAGTGGAAGGTTAGAAATAAAAAAAAATACATTAAATATTTATATACAATTATTTATGTATATATTTTTTTGCAAATAAAAACATGTATTAAGGTGAAATAAATAAAAAAATATCCAATGCACAGCAACTCAATATATTTTTAACTTTTACATTGGATTAGTCAAATAATACTAAAGTTAAAAAAATAATAATAATGTTATAATGTACAAATATTTTGTCAGGATCTAAATTCTGAAGAACTAATTCCATCATCGATCATTTTTCTGAGAGTGTAAAAGAAAGTTCCTCTTCTGCAACTCTCACACTTCACTCTAATATAAGAGCCAAACACCTTGAGCTTCAAAATAACCACCCTGATGTGCTATCTGACAATGCATAAATCAACCTAAACATGTTTATTTTAATTTAGATGGTTGAACTCTGGTCTTCCTTCAGGCTGTTCTCCAGTATGGGTCCCCTGACAAGTGCTTCCACCGCTGCAGCCCTCCTCCGTCAGCCCGCGCCCCCAGTGGAGAAACCCTCCCATGCAGGCTCTGTCCTGCCCGACCCTTCCTCTGCTTCCTCTTCCTCATCCTCTTCGGCGGCGGCAGACCGCAGGGCCTCAAGTATTGCCGCGCTGCGCCTCAAGGCCAAGGAACACTCGGCTCAGCTCACCCAACTTAACATCCTGCCAGCGGGAGCCGCGGGGAAGGAGGTGTGCTGAACACTCAGCAGCAGCTCTAGCCCCTCCCGTCCTGGGCTTACGCCCCATTCCATGACAGCCTGCACCCCCTGAGAAAAAAACAAAACAAAACAAATAAAACAAGAAAAGCAAAACATTCATACCTCTGGAGGCTGTCGTCCTGATGATGAACACCCCCCTGCCCCTTGTTAGACCTTCCCAGTTACCTCATGTTTCCCCAACAAAATAGCACGACCAAATGCAGAAGAGCACTAGCTGAGAAAGTGTGTCTGTGTGTCTCTGATAAGCGTTGTTGCCATTCTTTCACATAGTTTCCAGAAACACATAACATTAAACTCAATATCACGAGAGCTCTCAGTTAAAAAGAATATTTTGAAAAACATCCAAAGATTAAATACATTTATATAGCTATCTATTTCAAATACTTATTGCTCCTTCCACAGTCACTCAAACGTGCATTGGGGATTGTTTACAGTGCATACATATACATATATGCTTAATAAAATATAAAGCAAACAAGTCATTAGAGGCGGAATGTAACAAATAAATGAGCTTTTAATTAAAAAACAGTTTATAATCTTTCAAACATGAGGTATTGAAACAGCTTTTTGGTGGTTTACGTTTTACAACCAGGACTTTTTTCTTTTTTTTTCATGGTTTCATTTCCTTTCCTGAAGTCGAGACACACACACTCACCCCTAGCGCAGAGCTGAAAAACGGCAGGGGAACCCAGACTTTTATACAACAGAGTTCCTCGGATGTGGACAACACCAGTGCTCGACATTAACTCTGCTTAATCTGTATGCATTATTATGTGGGCTGAGCCAGTCTGCATGTTTAACAAAGGCGAGTCGGAGGAGGTCCCCCTCCTTCCCCCCACACCCACAACCTCACCCACCCACACACACACACACACACACACACACCCTGAACCAAAGGAAAACTTGTCCATAGACCTTCCATAGCCTTCTCTGCAAGCCTGACTCCTCTCCACTGCTCGCTTGTCCATCTGTCACACTCAGCCGCACCACTGCGAACGTATATCTAATTAAAATTTACCTTCTAGATGATCTATGCATCTATGTTTCTCTATTTGGTTAAATTTGATTTTCACAGCAGTGGCATTTCAGCTGACTCTGACTCCAGGACATACGAGCAATGAGATCTGACTGTGTGAGAGAAAAATTGTAAATATTGTGTAAAAAAAAAAAAGAAAAGAAAGAAAAAAAAGAGAGAAAGAAAAAGCTTGAAAAGTAAGAGAAAAAGGATCGTTTTCAAAACAAGGTCGTGTATATTTTAAGAGACCCTGTTTTGATCAATTTGCACTCGGTGTAGTGTGTAATGAATGTCGCCCTGTGTAGATTTCCACCTGTGTTTATGAATTATTAGGTTTTTAGATAATTATTTATGTCAAAACTTTTCCCAGAGGAAATGAGTGAAGGATATTTGTTTTTCATATTAAGTGATTGTAATTTCCTGGCTTAATAAGATTAATTTGAATAAATGACATTGGTAAAATGAGTTAGTATTATTATTTAAAATTTCCTCGATAATTAGAGGCTTACTCCAGGAAAAAATATTTTTAAAATATATAAAACAATGAATAAAAGGTGCAAAGAAAAATATGTGCTTTCCTGTCTTACCTTGCAATGGCAGGTGCTCAAAAGAGGAATATTTTCCCAAAAGCCAAAATATATTAGTAGGTGTTTAATCCTCCACAGTTCAGTTGACAAAATACTAACCGTATATTCATGAGCTTAATCCCTACATAAGAAAGGCGCGACAAAGGCGAGGGGTTTTCAATTAAAGCGCCCACTTTATCTTTGGGGGGCCGTCACAAAACTTGCCTAAAAACCCTTTAAAGGCGCTAAATTGGTCTTAACATCTGTAATGCCATGTCGATGGAAGAGAGTCCCCTTTGTCATTAATGAAGTAACAAACCACTTCATCAAACGGCTTTCACACACACAACCTGGGAGAGTTAATTCCCCCCTCCAAATCCCCACTCTGATGCCGGACTATTACACCAATCAATGGTTATTCTGCTCAGTTTGACCCAACCATGGTACCCGACCAAACCGCGTGAAATTACCCCACGGATTAATGTAGTCCCCCTTTCTTTTATTAAAAAATATATTGTCTGCATCTGGGAAAAGCCTCCTCTATAATTCTTCCAGCCCTTCAGTTTTTTTTAAACACCAGTTAATCACTCAGTTTTACTGCATAAAAAAAAAAAAGAAAGACTCATATAATAAGGGACTGAAGGACATACTTAGAGCAGGCGTGTCTCTAGAAACTGGGCTAGCCAATGTTGCACCAAAACCAAAAGCTGTGATAGAATTTCAGGAGTTTTAATATTCTCTTTTTATTTACATGTATCAGAGTAAATATACTTGAAATCAGAATGTGGGGGAGGGGGGGGCGGGGGGGGGGGGGGGGAAATTAAACATTAATATCAAGAAATAACTTTTGCAACTATTTTAGGTTCATTCTGTCTTGACGTCATATTCATAGAAAAATTGTTTGTAGACTGAGGCACCAAGGGAGGAGTTGTGTGCAGGACATTTGATGGTACCGCTGATTTACAGCCAAAGATATGAACCGATCAGGCTGATCAGTTCTGACTTTTTTTTATCTGAAGGACTTTAACACATGAAAAACAGTTTGGTACAGGCACCAATTTTGTAGCTGGTAGATGATTGGTGGAGCAAATGCTAAGGTTACCCTATCAAACCTTTTTGGTGGGTTTTCTTTGGGAGTCTCACCTGCCAATTCTCATTTTGACCAGTGATTTTTTATTTTTTTGTCTAAGGACTATAACAGATACAGAGGTATCTTAATAAAAGCTATAATTGCTTGTAACAAAAAGAATACAATTGTAAAAGGTCTTTTTTTTTTTTTCAAAATCTTTACAAAGCGTAAAAATAAGGGGTGATTTTTGAGTTTTCATTTTATCCAACCTGTCCGGGACCCAAGGATCAGACTTTTCCTGCGTGATATCAATGTTTTGCTTTTTAGGTGTGAGCTTAACTACAGGAAATATTTATAGAGGTAGTAGTTTTTAATTCAACAGGAAATGAAGGAATTGCAAGATTACACTTAATTTCTTCTAACCAAGGCGTGAGTACCCACTCTTTAGATATTCATTTGAAGTTAATAAAGAGTAATGAAGTTTGTTGATGCATTTATAAAGACTAAAATCAGTGGGAGGTCCGTTTTGATGCATTTAAGGAGTGGTGAAGAAAAATAATTGCTTTTAAAACATTTTATCTACTAGGAAAATTGGCCTATTCTGACATACGGCTGAATGATTGGTGCATTTCTGCACCGGAGCTGCTTCAATGTACAAAAAAAAAAAAACTCCAGTATGCCTAAACCAGCAGACACTATGTGAGAGAGCTTCATGTTTTTTTGTTGTTTTTTTTTAAACCGTCTTTTGCTGAAACTCAGTGGAGCGTGTGTGCTTTCTCTTCCTCCGTGATGAGACTGTCCGGGAGAACTTGTAATCTTATTGTGAATATAACTAATGAATGGCAAACCAATTTGTCCCTAATATCTGGGGGGGATGCCAGGAGGCAGATGACCCGCTGGGAGCGAGGCTTAAACTTTCTTTGCAGCGCGAGAAAACTGAAATGCTGTCGAAGGTTATAGAGTGGATTTATAAAGTCACACTTGTTGGATGTGTTCCTTTTCATTCAACACGGGCCTTGTGTTTGGGATTAAAGCCAGGAGGCTTCTTGTTGCATGAATGATCACAGTGATGGATGTTGATGGGGGGAAAAGTCCAATCAGAAACATGTTGTTGGGTGGGACGGGGGGGAGTGGGGCGGTGAGGGGGGATCATGGTTGGATTCCTCACAGGTAAATCCAGGTGACGGAAAATTTCCACCCATTTTCATCACTGCGTTCCCTCCGCCCTCGCTCGCCCCCCCTCCCTCCTCTCATCTGGACTTGATTTGGCCCTGATTTGGATCCTCCCGGACCTCGTTGCTCCCACCACGTCCCTACCGAGGAGAATACACCAAATCACTCCACAGCCTCCGCCGGATAAAGTCCTCACTCAGCCCCAGCGAGAGGAGAGGAACTCTAAAAGGCGCTTTGATGAACGACTCCCCCTCTTTTCCTCCCTCAGGCGGAGAACCAGGCCCCCGATGAAAGCCCTAAATAGCGGGGGCCACGGCTCCGCGCTCCCCTCTCGGTTCGCCCCTTAATTCCCCGTCTCTCTTGCTCTCATCCAATTAGCTCAGTGTATTAAGCGGTTTATCGTCTCATAACCACCCTTTCAGCTCCAACAAGGGAGACACTTTGCAATAGGACCAGCTCTCCTTTTGACACCCTCTCCGGTGCGGCGCTATGAATAACAGGGACAGAATAGGCGACTAATTCCCTCATCAAAGCCTACCTTGTCCATCGCTGGTCAAAACGACAAGCAATAAAGCTTAACGCCACAATACAAAGAGACTTGTTCGACCTTATTAGCTTAGCGGGGTCGAATTAATGCAAGGGACCTCATTTGACTGGGTTGCAGGGGACAAAACTGGGGGCCCCTCACTTAAAAACCTGCGGCGTGACAGAGCACTGGAAAAAAACCCGAGCTGTTAGAGTTTATCCAATGAAACTGCGTCATCCATTCTGTTTGGGGATATTTTAGTTAACTTATATCCTATTGGAAATGATATATATCTTAGAAATAAATTAAGCAAAGTCCCCCAACTTTTTAAAGGTTGCCACGGAATGTGTTGTATTTCAATTAATTTAAAATTTATTTTACATAAATTAATTCTATTATTGAAAAAAAAAGGTTAGTTTTAATTAATTAATAGAGAGTTAGCCCGAGTCACGAGCAAACTAAGCTGCTGCTTAGGGTGGCCAGGGCACCGGGGGGCCCTCTAGAGGCCAAACATACTTACACAATAATGCAGATGTCAAAAGTTGAATTTCTCACGAAGTGAAACCACTGAAGTGGCTGTGATGAAGTCACAGTAGGCGACAAAACGACAGTCTGCCTCATTGTTCAATTCAATTTCAATTCAGTTTATTTATATAAAACCAATTTACAAACAACAAATGTCATCTCACGGCACTTTAGAGGCACAGAAAAGCTCAATAGAAGTTTACAAATTGATCAGTGAGTTCGAGCCCTCGCTTTCATCCTCCATGCAAACAGACAATAGGTGAAAATCTGAATCAACTTTTAAGCAGTCGTATATTTAAATAAAAATATGAATAAAGTTATTTGTTGTCACATAATAATACCATGCTTAAAAAAATCTCTTCATTCACAGAGCGTTCATTTAATCTGAATCAAGGCAAAGGCAAACTCAAAAATCCTACGGATGATAAAACTTTAAATAGTTCTACATTTTCTTTATTTGTTCCAAAAAAAAAGACAAATATTTGGTTTATGAAACCTCTACATTTGGTACAAAGGGACTCGACAGAACGGTTCCATCAAATTTTATTTTCTTTCTAAATTTTGTTTCCTAATCCATTTTTATTTCATTCAAACTGCTTTAATCTTTCATGAAGCCTGTTCTTATACTGATGTAAATCTGGGAAAAGCACCAGGCGGCCACCAGCAGAGCCGGGTCAAACAAGCTGCTGCCTGGAGCCTCCAGTGCAGAGGGGGGCCCTCAAGAGCCTTCAACGTCTCAGACGGAAACTGAAAAACTCATGAGAAATCTAACATAGTGTAAATGCACTTGTTTTATCTCTTAAACTCCACTTGTTAAGCTGTTAATGCTTGTCCACATTGACTTAACTCGTCTGGAAGCCGACTTGACTTGACTGGAGCTTTTGAACTTTTGTTTCCACGTTCAAGGAGTTAAAGTTTATTATCATGCAGGGTTTATAAGTTTGCATCAATGGTTTATGGATTAGAAATATAAGATATGGAACCATTAGGCCATTAAAATATCACAGTTGAATACTGCAATGATTGACATTGACTTGAATTAATCTATATTTTCCTGAATCTTGTCTTTCTTTTCCATTATAATATCTCTATCGCTCTCCTCAAGCTTTAGTATTTTCATCACTGAAATGAATGTGAAGGGTTGAGCGTTTGACTGATACAAATTCAAGATTAGATTAAGTCAGGGAAATAACCTTCACTTCACTATTTAATTGTTGCTATTCATTTCTTTCCAAGTCATTTGAAGTTTGAAGTTAATTTGATTGCTGACTTAAAAGTAAACCATAAAATTCCAACATTATCACCAACATGCAGGACGTGGTACTGGTCACAAATACAACCCTCATCACACCAGGGTAAACCCTGTTTTTCCAGGTAATCTTTGGGATTCTGCAGTACGTAAGCTGAAGTTAATGCTATCGCATGTCTGGCTCGGATTTTTATGCACTAAATACTTCTCAAACTCAATATAATTTTAAGCTGAGCGTAAATATCAGAATAAGATATTATACAGCATTTCTGCCTTAGCTGGTCTTGACATCTCTGTTCATCGGACCTTTCAAAGCGGTTCATATAAACTCATTTTTGCTCAAACCAGACGGAAGGAAAAGCCGCAATAATCCATTACTTCCCAAACGCAGTGCAACAGAAACCCAATTGTTTCAACATGACTAACTGCTTTGTTTTGACTCAACTTTAGACAGGTCAAGTAATATTTGTCACTCTATATTTGATTAGTAAAGTGTGGAAGAACAAAACTTCTGCAGCAATAACAGTTCCTGAATAACAGGATAATAAAACTGATTTAAAATGTCCATATGCAGTTCAAACTCATCAGTAATAAATGCGCCTGATTAATAGGGACACAGTTTCACAGCTGTGTGGATTAATGAGCACAAACAAATCTCATGGATGCATGAGATCCCCTTTTATTACACTATGGGCCTCTAATGGGGGCCTCATTCTGATATAAAAACAAATATCAGTGGATTTAAATATTAGCTGCAAAAATAATTCATAACTTAATCAAACATCCTAGTGTGTAAATGCAATGATCAATAATAATCAATCACATATTAGAAACTTTCTTATAAAATATTACAAAAATATTTTCGAATCGATTGGAACACAAAATGGCGGCTCTGTCCAACATTAGCTGCTCTCAGTTACCATGTGAGGGTGATGTGGTCATTGGGGTCGAGTTATCAATGAGTATCGCAAATTAGATAAAAAAAATAAAAAAAAAAGGAATGGTCCTAAGAATTGCGGTTCAGAAAGTTGAAAATATCAATTTTTAGCTTATTTTAGCTACAGCGCTAATGCTACTGCTAATGCTAAAGTCAAAGCAAGCTTTGCTTCCTCCTAACCCCTCTGAATTCCAGGGAAAGGGTTACAGCATGTCAACATGGTAGGATATGTTTATTACTATCTCTGCTTCATTTTGTGCTTCAATCACAAACAAATTCATTTTAATAAACAAATTGGCAGCTGCTCAGTTATGATTCTGCTGCCCAGGAGAAGCCAGCAGAGGCTATTGACAGGACTGATCCTTTATGTCCTTAAAAGCTGTTTATGTGCCCTGGCTTTAGCTGTAAAAGTGTATCCTTATTGATCACAATAGATCCAAAGTTGTAAGTTTTATATGTATATTAAGATAATTCTGGAAACACACATTTTAGGAACTTAGTCTAATTCTGTTCAACGTTTAACTTGTTTAAGTTATTTAGACTTGAGCTTTAGTCATTCAACATCATTTTAAGAAATATTTAGGCATTCAATCTAATCAGGCATAACATTATGACCAACACAGGCACTCTGCTATGCAGCTCTATACACAACAATCTGGAATTAATTCTGACTCTTCTTTACCAGAACCATCCTTAATTTCTTTTTGGATTTGAGCAACAGCAGCTTGTCTGCTTTATCGGACCACCCAAGGCAGCATCCTGACCCTGTCATTGGTGCACTGCTGTCTGTTCCTTGGACCATTTTGATGCAAACAGGCACTGCACAAGAGTGTAGATTTGGAAATGGTCTGAACTCACTCGCCTTTTCTAACACATCACAGTATCCGCTTGCTGCTGAAAATACTCGCCCGGATTTTAGGATGGGCTTACAGGGGCTCCAGCCCAGGGTTGCGCTTTGGGGGCCACCGAAAGATGATTTGTATTTTTGTGAATGAATAAGGTCAGAATGCCTTAATTTTATCCCTGGCTTAGAGGATTTTGACTGTGTTGTTGGAAAAACTGTTTGATTTGTTCTGGCAAACGTAGACCATGAATGCTTGATCAAGCATGAATGCCAATATTGGTCCAAATTTGAGGCGTTTCATGCATTGGGGAGGAGCATCAGTGCATAATTTCTCACAATGGCAGACAACAGAAAGTATGACAACGGAGCGCAGGAACGAAAGAAAAAGAAGAGCTTAACAGAGAGGTGATGAAGAAAATATCCAAGCTAATAACAGGTTTTCCTAAACCTCATATTGGACATGGAACAGAACCATCGTCCCTCTCCGCTTCTCAAATCGTTAGCCTTGCTAACGGTGACTCAATGGTCCCACCAGAACCTGGATCTGTGTCTGATCTGGCGCCTGCGAAATCAGAGGCAGTGGAAGGCCGATCTTCTTCGCCAGGTGCAACGATGGGTAATCCGTACGGTTCTGATCCTGCTCTTTGGGTAAAAACTGATGAGTTGGTGTGAGTTTACTGGGCTGAACAAGAAGCAGAGAGCTGTCAAAATATGGATGTTAATTTTAAAGCATCGGTACGTGTGTGTGCATGTTAATGTGCAACCGTATAATCATGATTAAGTAGGGCCCACACCAGGGGCCCACATCCTCCTAAAAAGAGAAAAAAAACCCTGCTTTCTGAATAAGCCATAAAATAAACTTTTTAAATCTATTCTAATAAGGAGACATGTAAACTGTCTCCCTGACAACAGACCAAGTTGTGGTGTTTATTGCTGCGACACGAAAACGTTCTCAACTTCAAATGAGATCTCCTGAAGTCGATGCATTCATTCACAACACAACCCATATAAACACATCATCCTCACCGCTGAACACGGTGAATTACTGAGCGTTACATTTAGAAAATATGAATAATTTGAATGGCTTACATTTAAAACCTTCCAACAGTTCTTTTTATAGTGTGGGGGCCGCACTGTACACTGGGAACTATGCAGTCGACCCTGAAGTTGATTAACTCAAGAAAAGAAAGATGGGGGGGGGGAAAGCGACTGTGGGAGAAGAAGTGGAGCCAATATGATTTAATAAATATGTAAAGTTCTGAGCAGTTGGATGCAGACGCATGGAGACACTTTCTCACACACAGCATGTTCTATCCGTTGCAGGAGTGAATCACGGTTTAAGTGTTCAGCCCACTTAAGCTTGCCTTTTGCGAGTCACAGAGGTTTGAAGTGATTTGTGAGGCGTGCAGTGTTTATGGAAATGCACACGGCAGGATGGAGAGTTAAAAAAGAAGAAAAAAAAAACAACAGACTATTAACACAAAGGAGAGTTATTGGGTGAAAGAAAATGCTAACTTTGAGCGTGTGTGTTGAACTTCAGCAACGGCAGATTAAATCCGGGTAACATTTAGAAATGCAGAGCCATGATATACGACTCAAATGTCATAGCGGAGGGGTCAACTCGCAACTCACGGATTTGTATTGTTGGTTTTTAGGTTCTTTCACATTAACGTCGGGTATTTTAACAGTTTACAAAATAAATACAAAAGGAAAACAATCTTTTATTTGACAACCTACAAATTCAGTAAGTGAAACGTCTAATTGCTCATCTGCAGGATAAGACTCTTTACAATCAGCTCATAAATAAACATATATGTTGCAGACTGATTAGAGCATATTGTGCACAAAGCAGAAGGGGGCATTAAGGAATGAAACGTTTTAAAATTAAATGTCTGATGTAAGAACAAAAGGCCTTTGACTGTTGCATTTCTAAAGAGATCAGTTTCACACAGAGCTCACAGACAGAGAGAATGGGTTTTAAATATAGCTGCTAACATTATCTGCCCCCTTTGTTTTAACCAGTCCAACCATCAACTCATTTTAACTGGGTTTCTTTACATTTAGGTCCTTACATTTTCTTAAACCTCTCTTTCAAAATCTGATAACGTAAATATTTGTCTCTCAGAACTAAAAGAATGGATTTACAATTAAATGTAACAAAAGATAATTCCCCTCCATCAAAATATTCATCAAGCATAAAAAGTGGGAGTCAGTTTGACGCATTTAATTATAGCATTCAGATTTTATTGTATTCGACCTCTTGATCTCTGGCTGGAGCCGACGTCCAAAAAACTGATAGATTTTAACCAAGGTTCAGTATCCAAGCGCATTTTTGTGTATTTCACTTGTTCTTCCATGTCAGCTAACACTTTCTGCTAGTGCAGTGACAACTCAGTCACTTCATTTAGTATTGAGACCCCCTTCTTCACTTTTTTTTTTTTTTTTTTACAATTATATGCGGATCTTTTGGCTTTTAGACCGTGATTTGTAGTCAGTACTCTAGAAGCAGCTTTTGCAAAGTTCCCCGGTGGATTTTTTATGTTCTCTCTCTTCCAGGTATGAACATCTAAAAGATGAAACATTTAAACATTCCTCTTTGCAAACAGAGGAATGTGAATGAAGAATTTGAAGTCTTGCCATTGGTTCTTAGTTGGAATTAGATCCATACTTTGACTAAGCCATTCCATCGCAAGACCTTCGTTCTGTTAGAAGATGAACCGCACAATCCGCTCCAAGTCTTTCCAGTCTTAACAGATTTTCTTCCAGGATGGCCATGCATTCATTTCTCCTGCTGAAAAGAATCCCCGCAGCATTTTCCTGCCACCACCGTGTTGTGGGAGTTATGTGTTTGGGTTGATGTACGGTATTATTACATTTGTGTTTGAAATTTGGGCCAAACATATATATTCTTTCTCATGTGAAAATCAACTCCTGTTGGTGGTGTCCCCTGAATGATTAGCAGAAAATACTGCTCCCTAATGTACTCAATCAGCTACAATTATCCTGAGAAGAACTTTCACAAAAAGCAGGATCTTTGGACCGATAAGGTGACTTTCCCTCCCTACAGATCAATAATCAGGTGGCAGATCTAACCTTCTAAAGCTGCACAGGTAATAAGTAAATTCATGTTTATTTATTTATTATGGATTAACTTATTTTTTAGGATTTTTGTATAGCAAAAAAAAAATGAACAAGTTGATAGATTATATAAAACCATTTAATACATGGTTAATAGATAGTAGAATTGAATACATTTATACAACAATAGCAAGAGACAGAGTTCTCAATGATTAAGTTCTTTATTGAGCTTTTTTTTATTATTATTTAAAACATCAATATCAAAATATGCCATATTCTGGCCATTACAAAACAAAACTCAGAATTGCTACAGTAACATAGAAAATGTATTAAAACACAGAGAGGGTAGAAGAAGAATGAAAGAGACGACTTGGCCTGAGTTAAACAGAGGCAGTGAGGGAGAAGCAGATCAGATGTTCGATACCGGGACAAAAGAGCCAAGGAGTGTGGCCTTCCTCACCCAGTCACTCCCCGTATCCTCCTCAGCCCTTTCTTTCATCCCCTGATCTGACACACACCCCTAACACTCACACACGCAGCGTGAATGGTGGTAATCAGAACAAGTGTCCGATCGCTGCGGGCGTCCAGTGGTCTCAGTGGCTCGGGGTCACTATCATTGGCTAATTAGCTGCTCCTGGAGTACACCAGCTGCTCTAAGGAGAAGCCATTTTCACACACACACATGTACACGCATCTGGGCTCAGCTAGCTTCTGCACATACAATAGACTGTCATTTAGGTATGATTGCTGCTCCCCTATACCATGCAACGGAAGGGTGATGGGGTCAAGTCATAACTGTGAGAGAAAGTGTGTGTGTCGGGGTGTGCGTGAGGAAACTGGAGAAAAGGAGAGGTGTGATTGGTGTTTTAAGGAACACAAAAAGCCCATCAGGGCAAAGAAAGAAGATCGGCGGTCCACCAATCACGCTGTTATTTACAAACCGAAGGAGGATTTAAATGTCTGAGGCTCTTGGATGTTTTGTCCTTGCAGATTGTTTTCATTTGAACGACGAGAAAGCTTGGAAGAGTTTGGCCAAGTTAACCTCAGAGTAGCCGCTGGTGGCCAAAGCCCTGTCTGGGACTTCCTTCAGCTTCAGATACACCTGCCGTGTGGAGCTTGATTTCTTTAAAGACGCTGCAAAGACAGAAAAGAAACATATTACGATACAATGCCAGAGTTACACAGTGAATCTAAGAATCCCACCACTTGCATCCCTCATCATAAACACTCAGGATCATTTCAGTCATAAACTGCGAAGCTAACCGATCCAGCTCTGTCTGAAAGTAATGCTATTACTTTGAGGAGCGGATGGATGATCACACAGAATTAGACTGATGGGTCGATGGCACATGCATCCATGCAGGATCATGAGATCGATGGAAAAGCCCAATGAGAGCATGAAGTCAATACCTCGTCCCTGTTATCTCCTCAGGTGGGCTGTAATAAGGCCAAAGAGAAGACGGAAGGACGGCTCTCCGGGACAGGATGGCAACCACAAGCAAGCAAACCTTTTCAATATACTGACGTACCAAGTGTGAATGAAACCAAGTAATAACACCATCACCACACAAAGGAGGGCAGTGGATATAACAGAGATCTGAGAGGAGCCGTTTTTTTTTAAAGGAAGTTCTCTCTCATAGTAAACATTGTGTTGGGTTTGCCACGTTCCCTACATTACAGCGAAGTCACACTAAACCTGCAATAAATGTTAAAAAAACAAAAACAAAAAAAAACTACGAATGTCATTGGCCGATATCTTCATTTTGCTGATCTTCTGTCAAAACTGGAAAACACCATTTCACCCATCAGAAACACTCACAAATATCGGTGGAAAAGAAACCTCTGAAAATGACATTTTTCTGTGGGTGTGTGTGGGCGTGGGTTTATTTGTAAGATCAACAAGTTTCTGAAAGCAGTGATGTCACAGCTACACCTTTGGTTTAGCCCCCGACCCAAAGCGCTAAACCATAGCAGATTCTCCAAGCTTTTTTTGCATGTTAGTGCATCCCTGTGGCAGGCTGGCACAGGTTTTAGAGTAAAGTCATTATAAGAAACACTGCTATGTTTACGTGGATCTTTTTGCGATTGGAAAACAGAAAAGTCACGTTTGACTGTGTTTTGTTTGAACAAAGCCTAAATATTTCTTGTGTTGCACTCCACTGATGCAGCAGCACGTTTTGATATTTTGACAAGTTTCCAAAAACCCAACTTCCACATGGAAGCAGACACCTACCAGAACGATTTTCCTCATTAAAAGGTGATTCTATTGTAATGCAACAATGACCACAAGCACCTTTTATATGGGCAAAGGAAAGCAGATGATTAGTAAACATAATTAGGGCTAAGATGGTCTCCATTGTGCATATTGAAGTATACGTAGCGTTTTGAGTTACTAAAATAGGCAGTTGTAAGCAATTTTAGAAGGCGACTCAAGTATTTTGCAGATTTTAGTTATTCGTGAGTGACTGTGGTCCTAATAAGACCTAATTATCGTGCTAATCTTTAGAGATGTACTTTAAATAAAGGCCAGCTACTCATTTAGAAAAGAGGCTCATAACAGAGCCTGGTATTTGTCTACTGGTCCGTTTTAGTTTAGCTCCAATGTGCACACAAACCAAGTTGTCCATATGGCCAGTTGCTATCTCCTCGCCACCTCCATGTCCATATCTCCCTGTCTCGTCCTTCCTGTCTGCTGCATTAGTGGCTACTGGATAAATACCGGCCCACCGACGGCACAGAGGAACAAAGGTTAGATACACACAGCAGCCACACGCACTAAAAGGACACACACAACAACGCAGGTAGTTAAACACTTAAAAAGCCTAGTAACTCAGCCGCTAAAAAACATCCACGCGTCAAACAGCAATCACACATGCATGTGCTCACGTCCATGTGTGGAAGATGGTGTGGTTGACTTAAACGGCAGCAGCAACTATTACCAGATAATCCTCATTTCAGCAGGGAGAGGAAGGGAGAGAGAGGAGAGGCAGGGAGAGACTATTTATCCGGGGAATAGAAAGGGGGTGATGATGCATGATCAAGCGAAAGCAATCATGTCATCATTTTCTGAAAGGTAGAAGAAAATAATTCTCCCCTTCCCCTCCCTCCTGCTCCTTCACTCCTTTTTATTCCCCCAACCCAATCACTGTGTGGCGAACAGATAAAAAAAAAAAAAGAACGATGTAAGAGTCACAGAGAAGAAAAGAACGACAGAGAGATCTCTCTGCGAGTCGGAGCATGGAGGGGAGCGTGGTTCAAATAAATAGTCTCCACTGCTGAGGGAATAGAGGAGGAAAGGGCCGAGGGTGACGTTGGGGAAAGGTTTGGATCCGAACACCGAGGTTTAAAAAAAAAAGTGACCGATTCAAAGGCGCAAAGATTTTCCATTCCACCTTTTCTACGCTTTGAAGTCCTTTAAACGAGATTCCAGAGCTTCTTCAGGGTGTAAGGGGCACAGAATAGCGCATTACGCCCTTCCCCACCTGTTGCTGCACACTGCCGTTCAGCAGGGTGAAGCAACAGGAAAAGGAAAATTCAGCTACTTGAAAGACTTCCAGGTTGCAAAAGTCATTCTATGGAGCGGAACTACATGTTTTTAAAATACGTTTGTAAGATAAAAATGGTTTGTGTGTAAAGCTGCTGGAGAAAACAGATCAACTAATAAACTGGACTGCTTTACTCTGAATGTAACTAAAGAGCAGAACAGTAAAACATTCTCTGCAATAAGCACTGAGTAAATCCATGTGAACCTAAACACCATACTTATTATCACTGTTTAAATTGCTAATGCACCAATCAGGATTTTCTTGACAAATGCTAGCTTCCATTTTCCTCTGAGATTTGATTTGCCAATTCAGACTCATAAGTTATAATCTTAGGAATCAAAACTGGATAAGAATAAAAAAAGGGGGTTTAGAAAATGGATCACTGATATAGTGATATAGTTTAGAATATAAATGAAAATTAAGGAATTACAAGATGATGATCATATGAGTCACAAACTGTTTCCGTCGATGCTCTTTATGCATCTTTCAAAGTATGGCATTAAAAAAAGGTTGATGAAAACGGAAAATTTGAAATAACTTCCTCAATTTTGAAAAAAAAAACAAACTTTTTTCGCTCACTTGATGTGGTTTTTCCTTTTCCAAAAAGGATTCAATGCATTAGAGGGAAGACGGAAAAACATTTGGCAAAAATGTTCTGATGAACTTTACTTTCTGTTTATTGCAGTCATGCTGGAATTAGATGGAAGCATGCCTAATTTGCATTTTTTTGCAACATTTTAAAAGTTCGCTCAAAATTTGCATGGCAGTTGGATGGACTTTTTTTAGTAAAGAAAAAAGGAGTCCAGGTTCCTTGTGCAAAATCCAACAATTTTCCCAGAGATTCGGACCATTTTTCCACGGGGGACAGATGCACAGTCAGGCGTTCATAACTTCCCTCAGCATACAGACATAATTTACAAAATACAATTATTTCTTTACATTCCATTTAGTTTAATTTTTAAATGTCTCCAAACTTGAAAAATACCTCAAACAACTTCCATATCTTAACAGTCTTACTGAGAACCAAACAACATGTCGTCTGATGTGTTCACAGACTGAATATGGTGGGAATTTCAAGCTTTGATACATTTAATGAAGAGGGGAAATTTTATTGTGTGGGGGGGTGTGCGTGCAGGGGTGTGTGTGAGCGCGTAAGAATGCGTCCAAAGCATTTGTTGATTTTGTTGTCTTTCACATCCCGACTCTGACATCAATTATTCAGTAGGAATAAAGTTATTTTTTTTCTGCTTTACATGCCTGCATGTAGATCCTGCCAGGTTCAATGTAAATACTGTGATACAATGAAACTTACTTTTCCACAAGGTGTTAATAGAACTCAAGCCTATCTGGGGATTCCCAACCATACAAATGTGAAAGACAACAAAATCAACAAATGTTTTGGACGCATTCTTACGCACTCACACACACCCCTGCACGCACACCCCCACAAACACCCCCTCATGTTGGGGCCAGCACGTGTGCGCGCGCTCAGTGAGCCTATCAGAGGTTATCTCTGCTCTAACTAGGTGTTGTCACACACTCGCGCACACTCCGGTGGAGCCGGGCACGAGTAGATCGGGGCTCTGCACGCTCTAACTAGGTGTAAATACAATAACAAGCCTGTAATTAAGTGAGCATGATGAAGTTAATGGAGATCGGCCATTCTGTCGGCCGCCTCCATGAATATTCTATTAGGCTGGTGGCGACGGGCAGCTGGAATAGCAGTTAATTTAATCACTACTCGGAGCACGGGGAAACTTCTTTTTGTGAGTGTAATTGCACAGAATGAATAATTGATTTGACAATCGCACCCGTGGATTTTGCCACCCCGCTTTGTATCAGCGGAGAAAAGGGGAGGAGGGTGGGGAGAGGGAAGGGTGGAAGAGGAAGATGGAAAGGGGAAGAAAATAGGAGAAGAGGAGAGAAAAGAGAGAGCGGGAAGAAGAGGAGGAGGAGGAGGAGGAGCGGGACTAAGCGCGGAGCACCCGAGAGGTGGCAGGGAAGCTGTCTGTAAATGGATCATTAGAAAAGCGCAACTCAAGGACAATTTTTATTTTATCAATGCGGCAAAATTACATTATTGCTCACACACGCAATCATACTGCCCACACTCAAGACTGAGACCTAGAGGGGAGGATGGGGGGAGGATGAGGAGAAAAGAAGCAGACAGAGGGAACAAGGGAAGAGATACAAAATGATTTGAAAGTCATTGATACGGGATGTTCCATGCTAAAGAACGGACAGCGTGCGTTTTTTCCCTTCCATCTCTCTCTCATTGTGTGCGCCTCAGTGTGTAATCTATTAGAGATCTCCTGCGGCGGATGAAATTACCTCCATGTTTTACTCAGTCGCAGCAATCAGGCACAAAAACGCAACGTACATGTAGATAAGACAGGTCTGCAGAAGGCATGCACGCACACACACAGCGGAGGGCTGCAGAAACACACCGCTAAATTACAATCTGCGTTGAGTCAGAGCTCTTTTGTGTTGTACATACAGCCCGGGCAATTTTCCATTAATGTCTTTTATTATATATGCTCAGAAGCACGGTTGAAAATATACGTTGAGCCTGCATCATGGCTACCTGCAGCATGAAAACTCAGATATTATATCGAAACTGACAGGTATAGTCATGATACACTTTTACCTTCAGCTAACAGCAGCACATGAAAGGAAAATGCTCACATATTCTGGTCCTTTCTTTCAGATAAATCCCCTCAAAAGACCAAAATCCAGCAACTCTTAAGTCATTTCTCCAGCATGTAAATATAGGCATGGAGTGTGTGGCCAGCGTGGAGAGTGACAGATTGGGAGTGCGCTCCTGAGGGGGAGAGCAGGTAGAAATACCGGCTCTTTTACCAGTGAGCTAGCAGTTTCCAGTGTTGATCAGTGTCACGGTGTTCCAACACGTTCATAATCACCGCTCTGCCACTCTGCACCTCCGTAGCATCCGCCACAGCTAACGCTAACACTAACCCAACACTCGGAGGAAAATATAGAGTAATGACAGTGATAGCTGAGGCATCTCCAGCGAGCATGGCTGTTAAAACAAAAGGAAACTGACTTCTGACTTAAATGGATTACATGCCCGTTCAGGAAGCATCTCGTATCCTTAGTTAGCAACATATAGTTGCTAACTGATTTTGGTAAACTCAAACAGTTTACCAAAATCTGCACCAGAGAGATAAAATATTACTTTTGAATAGACTCCCAGAGTGTGTAGAACTGTATGCTTTCTCCCTGTAATCTAAGCGGCGAGATCCTGGGTGTGTAATGCAGTAATATGGGGTATTACTGCCCCAGGACAGAGGGATAACACCTTCAACCTATATTTTATAGCAGCGTGAAGGTGTGTATATGTGTAGCTTTTTTCACTTTGTGTTGGAGATGAATCATTTGGTTTGTGAGTGAGACCGGAGCACTGACTTGTGCAGCCAAAACACAAGTCATAAAAGCAACAGGTGAAGCTTATTTCTCAACATCAGGGATTTGTACTTTTGTTCTTTAACACCAGACGTTTTCAGGTTTTGCTTCTGGCTAGACAAAATGTTACAAGAGTATTATATTTATTTAACATGGTATGCTTTAAAGAAAATTGGTTACAGCGCGACAAAAAGTATGCATTTCTGTTTTCTTTTTTTTGGTCACATTTAAAATGTTTCAGATCAGCAAAACTTTCATTTATTAAGGAATAAAGCTTTCTAAGCCAACCTGGTTTATGTGTATTTACTGAGGTCACCTTTGTCTTTAACTAAACTTTGTTGGACATATCATGTATAACATGATGTGAGATTTTAACGTTTTATTAAATATTTATCTCCTCAATTCTTAAAAAATACCTAACTGCCACAAGAGATGAACCGATAAGCAAAGATTGGGTGGACAGTTCAGAGATGATCAGGTTTAACAGATCTGAAAGAGATCAGATTTCTGAATTTCTGGCTGCCGTCAATCAGGTCTGGCACACATTTCTAATAAAAAGCCATTTTTGATTTATTTCCTAGTGAAACTCTTATAAGGGACTTCGCTCTGGGACTTTTGTAAGATTGTTAATGTATGATGATACATGTTGTTAAACATTTAGTGTTTAACAAAAGCTCTGGCCTGTGAATGGTGAGTACATTTCATGCAATGTAGCCCCGAATATAAATGTACTGTATAGGAGTGAGTCTCCAGAAAAAGAGCAAGAAGTGCACACAAATCAACAGCGCCACGTTGCACAAGAGAACCTAAAGAAAAGAGGAAAGTCAGGAATTGATTGGTGATGATTTCTTGCATCTGGGCCAAGACGGAAATAAAAGAAAGCAAAAATGGAGGCTATAATCATGTTAGTGCCCCCCCCATTCCTCCTCCCCTTCTTCTACCCCGGCCCAATCCCTCTATTTCAGCTCCCTCCATTTTCTGAGTGGTCATCTGTTGATTACACGTTATATTTAAAGTCTGCTGTCTCGATCCTTTGCTGCCTCACTTTGGCCTGAGCTCGCACACTCGCGAGACTCCGGCATACATACATAAATAACATACATACATAAATATTTAATCAAATAAATAAATCACTCGGCCCGGCGGCCCTTTCTAATCAAGTGACATCAATCAGGGAGAACTGTGGGTAAAGAGGCCTTGCGGCCGACGCCTACTGAGTGCACCCGGATCGTTGGAGTAGCGTCTATTTGAGTCCAAGGGGGGAAATATACGCTCCATGTCCCATTACAGGAGAAGGGCTATCCTTTCGTCAGCGCGCCCATTACTCGCCCTATCATTTCCCCAAATCTAAAACCTGTTTTCAATCAACACAGCCAAACGAGTGCCTGTCCAAGAGAGGCAGAGAGAGAGAGAGAAAAAAGAGAGAGGGAGCACGGGAGAGAAAGGAGCAGAGATGGACAGCGAGGGTAGAGGGAGCGAGATGGAGGGCTCTTTCCTTCTTTCTTCCAGTGATTGGAGCGTTTTGCATTCTGTATGTGTGTGTGATTGAATCCGTCTCCTAAATTAGGGCTGTCGACTCGAGGAGCTGAATGTCCTTAACCCCCCATCCCCATAACCAATGCCTGGGTGCCGCAACTTGCAGGGGTGTGTGTGCGTGTGTCACGTTGCTGGGGAATATTTTAAGTGCAGCCTGGGTAAAAGGTTTATGTTGAGACTTTGATTGCTAATGCTATGTTGTATGTGTGAGAAAGCATTGTTAGGTTATTAAAATTCAAAGTTTCTCAGCGGCTCTGCTGACTTGATTTCAGCTCCAAAGCCATTAAAGCCGAAGAGGCTGGGAGAGACGGTGCAAAAACAAACAGGTATTGTTTCACATTAACTACACAAACTGGAGTCAGAATCAGCCGAGAGTCTTACTTTTGTGGACAGTGTTTGGAAGTTTGGCCATGGCGTAGTCCCAGTCGAAGATGTAGCTGTAGAAGCAAAGCTGGTTGTACAGGGCCTTCTCCGAATACTGCGAAGAGAGCACAAGCAACGTTAAAGCAATCGAAATTGGTTAAATAACATCTATGTCACCAGCACTACTCCAAAAGATTGACTGATCCCGTCACATTTAAGTTAGGCACATCCAATGTCACTGGAATGACTTTTCGCTCTTGGTAAAGGGCAGGCCTTCTGTAAAAGAACTGACTAACGTTTTTTTTAATTGTTACATATTTAAATTCCCATAAATACATTGAAGATTTGTTTTTATTTTTATAAATGATTGTATTTCATAAACTCATGATCCACTGATGGATTGTACTATTGGGTTTTTGCCTCTTCCTGCACTGTTATCGTTATTCTTTTTTTCTTAATGTATTCTCTCTGTATTTTAATTCTGCAACATAAACTAAACATTTACATTTCCTCTCCCATGTTGCTGATTAATGCTGGGCTTTTCTCCACCTCCAGGGACGGACACTCAGGATATAAGATACAGTGAGCTTATTCAAACACTGACATGTAGCTGATACACACATTTCAAAACATATGCAGTTCTCAGGGCAGTGCAGCTGTCTCTCAAGGTCATATTAGCAGGGGAGAGTATATGTTATTTCATCAAGAGGTTCACAAGTTCACAGCATGCACAAGTGTGAACGCCAGCATTCACCCACCAGATGCAGGATTCATTTTACTGCAGTCTAACCGTTAATAAAACTCGTACATTGCACACGAAAAGAAAAGATACTGCTGAATGTTTTCAGGATCATCATCTAATTAGTCCTTAAACAGAGATTAAAATCATCTTTATTCGACAAACATTACTCTTTTTAATAATTCCTAATGATTGCAATGCATTTAAGTCTAAACAAAAGATCATCCAGGCATTTCAATAAAAATCTTGCTGTCCTGTTGTGGAACATAAAGTAACATTACAGGCGCATTCAAAAGCTCCGGTCCATCTTCTGAGTTAATTTCAAGTCATCAGGAAGCTTACGCACCAAAATCCAACAAATGTAGCAAAACCACCAGTAGCCTTAGGGGCATTGAATGTACTCACATGTGATCAACAGCAATGAAGAAGAGCTTCCTGAACATTGCTGATGACAGCACAGACTCATAATGAAAACGTACATTGTCATGGCTTTCATGACTGTTGCCAATCACAATCAAGAACAAAATATTTGTGTAGACGCAGTGAAATGATGGTACTTTTACTACAAATTTTATACAGTCAGAATCTCAAGTTTTTCTTTTTTTCATTTTCAGCCACCAATCTTACAGCTCCTCTATCTGTGTGACAGATAACCTGGGCTATAAAGTAGGGATTGAGTAGTGAATGAGTCTGATTGAGAAAAAGGTTGCAACAAATGCAATTTTTAGTAAGAGAAATACAGAGAAACGTTAAAATTTGAAAGGACTGAGTTATTTATTACCACGGGTTCTGATCTTTTTCCCTACTGACAGTGTCGTGTGTTCCAGCCATACAAACATTTCAACTGCTGCAGCTATAATTCACATCACTGCAAGGTGTATGCCAACACTGACAGATGTGATCATCTATGATCTGATGACATTGTCACCTATTCCATAAAGAGTTAGATGCTGGTAGCACAGCTAAGATGAAGGACCAAGTTTTGACTATTTGCCTCTCTTACCATCCTCCTTTTAAGAATGGCTAAAGCAACTGGGTTTAACATTCATGTCATATTTATACCAAAGGAAAACAGGAAGTCATAGATTAGAAAATTAATCACTAAGGTTGAAAAAGTAAAATATATGTTACAAAAATCTGTCAGCTCCATTTATTTTATAGGAATTATTACGAATGCATACAAATAAGTGTGAAAAACAATCTACTCATATATAAAGGCATACTCAACTTATATAAACTCTCTATGCTCTTTAGGGCCTTAGTTTAACTTCATATTTATGGCAAAGTAAAAAAAAAATTAATGTTATGCTTTATTGTATTTGATGATATCATCCACTCATTAACATGCAAAACACTGCGTACCTTTCATCCGTCGCTGTTGGGGGTACCTTCGTTCAACAGTCTAACAAAGCCACTGATGCTACCGTCCTCAGTTATTCTGCAATGATTGTCTCAATCTGTCACGCCTTCATGCATTAAACGTATAAATGATACTCATTTTCAAGGTAGGCTACAAGCTGCAACTGATATTTTATTTGTGACAAATTGTAGATGAAGGACATCATTTAAATATGAATGCATGTTTGAAAAAAAAAAAAAGTAATTTATAATTTTGTATAAACAGAATAAAGAGTCATGCCAAAATATGCTCCATACTCAATTTTCTTTTTTTTTTTTATTTTTAAGAACGATAGGTCCTAGTTAAAATCCTGATTAAGGATTTTAACCTGTTCTACAGTCTAACAAGCAGTAAATGGCTCTGTCTTGATTTCTGCCATTAAATGAAAAATCCAGAGATGCACACAGTCTTTGAAGCTGACTTCTTATCTCAGTCTTTGAAGTAAGTGAAAGATGTCAATTTTAAGTCTTCTCTCAGGAAGAACTTCTGCATCAAAGATTGTTGCAGTTAAAGCAACTGATCACTTTGGCATGGTGTGTTAACTGACTGAAAAAAAGTAGGAATTTTTAGATTCGATCTGAAAATCTGAGATGGTCAAAGGTAAATTTTTTGATAGAAATTACACCACTTTTAGTGACTATATAAAAGCCCTGAAATGAAAAAAAAAACACATTACAACTTTAACATGTTTTATCAGACCCAGATATAATGCTTCATAAAATAAATTCTGAAAACTAGTGTACTAATCTGGACAGAAAATTAATCTGGAAAGCTTTTTCACTTCTTTACTTAAAAATAATGGAGTGGTTTCTATGCTAAATGAAATAAATAAGGAAGCAATAATGCTTAGCATTTCAGAGAACATGATAAGCTCTTATTATGCTGCTACTTTGATAACAATTTCTCCTTAAAGCAAAATAATATATATATATATATATATATATATATATATATATATATATATATATATATTTTGCCCAGACCCAAAATATTCAGATCCCTCAAACTTCACGCCTACTTATAAAACAGAGGTAGCTCACTAGCTTTCACCTAGCGAGTAGCAAACATTATTCCAGGCTGTTAAAAGTGGATTTGAGATCATGACAGGACAAAAATAAAAAAAAATCTTGCAAAACAGAATAATAGACCTGGTAACAAGATTCCCACTCAAATGACTACACCTCCCTGCTAGCATCCCCCTTCCTCTGTGTGACACCGTAAAGCAAGAAAACAAATTTGCTTGCTTTGTTAATTTCCACTGCAATTAAGCGGAGCCACATGACAACCTGCCAAAGGGAGAGGGGGGGGGAAAGAGACTGAGAGGATGAGCTAGACAGAGCAGTGGGAGGGAAAAAGAGAAGAGTGGCGAAGGAGAGAGAGAAAGACATGAGAGACAGCAAAAACAGAGTGAAGAGGAGAGAGAGAGGAAGAAGAGAGGGGATCAGACCTGATACACCCTCCCTCATAATAGTTTGTTGTGATAAGCCATTGTGAGAGAGGCATGCGAACAGCCGAGGCTGTCAATTTGATTAGCCATTATACTGCATGTTTAATTGCAGTTATTGGCTCGTCATTTCCCAGCTACACTGCAGAGGGCACGCTAAGCCTCGACCCCACACTGCCGTCAGGTGTGCGCCGAGTGCTTCATTATTACCACCAGGAAGAATCCCCCGACAATTCCCGCGCGCAAAGCGAGTTTGAGCGTGCCCATTATACCTGCCAATCGGCAACGTGCGTAATTGTAATTTCAGTTTTTACTGCTGTGGCATAATCAAGTGGTGAGAGTATCTAATGCAGCTAAATGCAAACTATGCGATGTGTGTGTGAGCGAGGCCGAGTGTGTGCCTTTAATGGCTTTCTAGCGCTGCCCACATGGCACGCACAGCTGTTGACCGTTGATGCACTGCCTAGTCAACAACCAAACCATGCACATCCCATAATGGAGCCTCGGTTACGGTTGCCAAGGTTGAACGAGCTCAGTCGGCACAAGCGCCGCGCGCCACCTCTTTCTCTCGAAACATAAAACACACGCACGCACACACACACTACCGTCAGAACAATGTGCTGCTGATTGTGGGCGGGCCGGCCGCTGCATACTGATTGACTGACAGGTGTCAGAGAGGTGTGGCTTAAATGTAACAGGATTGTTATTGAATTTAGAGCCCCACAACCCCACCTCACTCTCCTCCACACACACACACACACCTACCTCGTCATTCAGCTCGGCGCTTTGTTCCCGCACTGACACCATTTCAATTTGCTCCACAAATCTGCAGCATTTTCAGCCTGACTGCCTAAGGAGCAAACCAGCTGTGAAATTGCCTCTCTCTCGGGAGTGTCGGAACCCCCCTAGCCCCCACCTCGTACCCCTTTGCTCCTTTGCCTCCAGCATCCCTGACTCACCACCCCTCGTCCCCCCTCAAATACACATATACACATTCTTACCCCCTTGTAAGGACTCAAAAACCCAAAGATACAAATGTTTAAGAGAAGAAAACGTGACGAAAGGATGAATAGTATAAAGACAATGGCGAGGAACATAAAAAGGGCCGTAAAACATAAAAATAATCCAAAACTTTCAGAGCTTCAGGATAAAATAGCTCATACAATAAAACAACCACTCAAGTCATCCCCAGACAGAGAATAACACCTGCTTCTACTAGACATGGCCTGGTTACCAAAACTCAGCTATAGCAAGTATTTAAAAAGTTAGCCTTTAACATATACCAAAGAATCATGCCCCACCCCCCACTTGTTGCTGCGCACTGCCAGTCAGCTAGCTAAAAGAAGGTTAATACATTTTCCTACCAGCCTGGACAGAAAACACAGACCCTCGGAATAAATCTGGTTCCAAAAAAAAAAAAAAGGACAGACTGAAACTCATCACTATCACTGTTTAGAGTTAATAAAAGATGGCAAGTGGGTTTTCCTTTCTTAAGAACAAAAACAATTGCAGCTGTTTGGAAATCAGAATCACAACGTGGAAACTGAAGGGGTTCCACCGATCACTCTTTTTAGTTAGCAAGCCACCTGCAGAGTCCACCCAGCCAGATAAGCCGGCGAATTAACCAGCTGATGAATGCTCTTTAGGCTCCCAATGTTATTCTATAAACAGCAAAAACAACTCTGGAAAAGACTCGACACGTCAACCACTGGGTTTGTATGCTAGTATTTCTACAAGGGTGTATAATAGCAACACCAAGCTAGTATGCTGCTTTTACAAAGGAAAAACTGACATCTAACTAAAATTAAATATCTTAGTTTCAGAAGCTTTATGCTTATTTCTTTCATGAGACAATACTGTTCCTTTTATGTTAGAATACAACATCCATTGATTGAATATGCATCAGGTTGGTTTAAGTTATTTGGTTTAATTTCTAAACAAAATCCCATATTGGGAACCACTGCAAAAAGCAAGTTTTTTTTAGAAGCAACTATTACGATTTATGCTACAACTTTAAGCATAGGCTTAAATGGTAATGTTACATGCTAGCATAGCTAATTATATCAGGTTATATATTTCCAAGCTTAATATATGTTAATACTGTCATATTGGCTAAGAATCTCATACATGGATTAACACACGACCTCTGAAGAACTTTTCTGCAACATGTTGTCGCTCTACTACACGAGATATGCAGTTAATGAAAAGGTAATAACTGACAATGTTTCTGCAAGCAGAGAAAACAAACTCACGCTCACAGCCAGGTTGAACCGCGTTCACCCCCCTCAAGTGTTCTGGGATTCAAGCACAAACGCGGCCTCTGGCTGCAAGCTTTTTCGTCGATACTCGTCTTCAGCGTTCCTGCAAACGTGCCCTCTAAAAATTCTAAAGCTGCAACATCTAAGCCCTCGCAGAACTGCAGCTGCAGGTTAAAAAAATATATAAATAAATAAAAAGAAAGAATGAAAAACGAGAGGGAGGGAGACGGAGAGAAACAAACATACATTTTCTCCCCCTCAGCTGTGAGGCCACGAGGCTTTAAAACTCTTGAGCTTTTCAGATGCGATGAGCATTATTGCCGGTTGTGGTAGTCACGCCGATCAGCTTCACAAGACACCATAATGAGTCAATATATGTAAATCTTTACTAGGCAAACACGGCGGGAAACAAAGGCATTTAACTGGTGCTCTCGCCCGCAAGCCTCAAACGATTCAGCACCGGTAATTTCTCCCCATTGAAAGGCATAATTGCCTGCTATTTGAAGATATTCATGCTCAATTTTTGAAATTAATTTCAATTGGGGGGAAATGTAGAAATGTCAGCTCCAGTGAAAGGGATTTGATTTCAATTATCCTCGCTCAAAGGACTGTGATTTCCAAATACACTTAAGCAAAATTATGACAAAAATTTTTGTTCGGCAAAATTCAGTGTTTAAAGAGCGATTAGGCGATAATGGGGCAGCTTTGAGCCGGCAGTGAATGCAGCCGTCTCCCTCTGAAAGGCACTCAATTATCTCTGATTGCTCCCGCTATAATGTATCAAATAGAGATACCTGCTATTGCCGTAATTTGTGTGAAAATTAACATGCTGCAATTTCCACTAGAGGGAAAAAGGGAGCTCTAATGGGCGCCTGAGCGTACATCAATAAAACGAGGGGAGAAAAAGAGGGAGAGGCAGCGAGGGCGGAGGAGAGAGAGAGAAAGAGAGAGAGGACGTGCCAAGAGAAAACAGAATGAGCGTAAGAGCTAAGGAGGGAGGGAAAGAAACGAAAAGAAAGGAGCAGAGGAAGAAAAGGGAAAAGAAAAGGAAAGTCGGGACAGATATTTAAGAATGGACGAGGGAAGAAAGGAATTAAGCTCAGAGGAGAGATGGAGCGAGTGAGCGAGAGAGGAAGAGAAAGAAATTTAATTTACTGAAAATATTACAAATTGCACCTGTGCATAACTCCCCCAAATTACCAACCAATCAAGGCAGAGTGCCTATTACTCTCCCATTACATGGAGATCAGATCATGCTCTGAATCTGTGTCCAAAGAGAGAGGGAGGGAGGGAGAGAGGAGGAAAAAAGGGACGAGGCAGAGCGAGAGAGATGAAGAGATGGAGGGAGGAAAGGGAAGAGACGGAACCCAAGGCGATGGATAATGTACCAGAGGAGGAATGCAGCGACATAGCTGGGATGTTTCTGAACTGAAACTTCCCAGAATGCTGATATTTACTCAATATCCTGACAGATTTCAATAAAGCCAGAGAGCAACAATCAGACGAAACATTCAAACAACTCCAAACTTCGATTAAAGAAATCACATGTCTGATTGGAAAATGGTGGCTTCTTCTTCTTCTTTCCTTTTGAGCAGTCTGACTACCGCCAGCTCAAACAGCCACTGAATGACCTCTTGAGTGCTTCGTATAATTAGCACCAATTAAATATGTAAGCTGCTGGGCTATTACTCTCCGTGCACCGGCTCGATTCAGACAACTGTGTTACCATATACTGAGCAGCCAATATTAGCCGAATATGAGCCATAATATAAATGTTTCCTGGAAAATATGCAACAGAGAGAGAGTTCAGTGGCAGTAATTAGGGTTTAAGCATTTGGTTTAAGGGCACTTCAGCAGGGCAGATGCTTGTTTTGCTGACTGGCTGATAGACTTTAAAAAGGAGCATTTAGTGTCCAGACATTAAAGGCTAAAAAAAGACAAATCAACTAATGAATATTCTGATTATTTAAAAGCTGTAGGTAGTAAGAGGAACCTTTAAATTACAGGGCTGAAAAATGGACTTCAGATGCAAACTGCAGCAGTTGTGTTTAGCAAACCCTCAGTTTTGTCTCTTGATTACCAAGTTTTAAAGGCAATCTGGAGTTTTTATACATTTATGAATGTAGACAATCTTATGTGTTAACAAAGTGGAAGTGATGGCAGGATAAACACTGAAATGGAGCTTTAAACAGATGACAACAACATCAGTCAAACAGAATAAAATCAGAGACAGAAACAGGAAAATTAGGTTACTGATATGACAACTTAAATGTCAAATTGAAGTATTTGTGCTGATTACAGAAGCATTTTAAGAACAAACCAAATAATCTTTACTCAACTTCTGCATATTTATTCGTTCGTCTCATTGTCGCATCTGTTTTTGTTTGTTTAAAACGTTGTTGTTAAAAGTTTAAGAGTAATTTAGCACAGCGTGGTAGTGGGAACCTTCCAAATATATAACTACTGTTAATCAACAGAGATGGAAAATCTAATAAATCAGATTGTGGAAGGGCTTAAATAAGTTAGTATGTCATAGCAAGAATTACAGTTGGCTGTCTTTAATATCATTTATATCTATATCTGTAAAGATCAATTTCGAGTCTTGCCATAGATACTCAATTGGGTTTGAGTGTCTGACTGAGTCATCCAGACATTGATACGCATTGATCTCAACTTTTCAATCATATCTCTGGCAGAAGGTTTAAGGTCCTGGTCCTACTTGAAAGTTAAATTTAGCCTCAGTACCAAATGTTTTGCAGCGTTCCTGTGCATGCTGGAAGTTTTACCCACTGCATTATGCTGCCACTGTTTTGTTTCCTGGTGCAGGTGGTGTTTTCATAGAGAAAGGCAGTCACACAGTATTTAGCATGTGGGCTAAAATGCCTAGTTTGTGTTAGCCCAAATAAAGAAGTATTAATTAAAAAAAAACAAAAAAACATACATTGAAGTCTTTGGTTGTAATGTGGAAAAAAGAAGAAAACTTTCAAGGAGTACAAATACGTACACAAGGTGATGTAGGTGGTCTGACGAAGGATCAGTCCAGCAGTTTAGCATAAAATGAAGTAAAAGAATTTTGGATGTTTTGCCGTGTTAGCAGCATTACAATCATCAAAAATGAATACATAACACTAATGAACAAATCTAGGTTATTCAGTAACTTGCATTAATTACTCCGTGTGAGAAGGTACCATGTCATTCTAATATGTTGCTGGGTTTGTAAATACAAAAACAGTTGAATTAAATAAGAAAATAATGTTTGAATAATGTCTCATAATATAGTAAGATTTGTGTAAAACTGTCTATTTGTGGTTACACTTTCAGCAGCTTGGTGAATTCCCTAAACTGTGTGTTTGGGCATGTAAATTATCACCAAATAATATTAAGTAAATATTTTCTTCTTACTTTCAACACTATTTTATAACAGAAAGAGCATATACATGGGATATGACAAAAAACCCCATCAAAATAAAAAAGTTCAGACACGCGGTCCTTAACCGTTAGTTTTATATTTGCAAGGGCAAAATGTGTTAGCTTTAGTGTTTAACTGTGTAATTGTTGAAATAAAACAATAAACTCCTCCACATTGGTAAGAGAAATAAACAAATCCAAACACAAACAGCTTTTCTTTTCAATGGTCAGTCAAATATATACATAAAGATATGTACCAAGGACTGAGGAGTTAAGAGAGAAGTCAAATAAAGGCAGGCAGCAAATTTTGGAAAGGAAAATGTTGCATGAGCAAGCAGAGAAAAGTTAAATGTTGTATTCAGCCTGCAGTTTAAAGTGCCACGGCCCTCAGGCACAGCAATGGCCGCCTAAGTGGCTACAGTGACAGCAGAAATTGGCCTTCTGGTTTACAACCTGTCGCCACATCGCCAGACAGAGCAAAGCAGCCGGAATAGGGGGGAGACACACAGGAGCAGAGCATATATATATATATATATATATATATATATATATATATATATATATATATATATATATATATATATATATAAAAGACCCTGAAAAGAGAGAGTTAAGAGAGGCAATGGTGGAAACAAGGAGAGTGAGAGTGGGACAGAGAAATGTCATGCTCAAATTGAAAGGAAGAGTGTTTTTCTCAAATCCAGTGGTCAAACTAACAAAGTGTTCATAGGAGCAGAGTCACACAGACAGGTGGTTTTAATGGCTGAACCACCAACCAGCTCTTAGACACACATACACGTGATGCAAGACAAAAAGGATATTATGTCATGCATATGATGAAATGTGACACTAATAAGCAGAGATATCCAGCACATATGAGGAGATGTTAGACTGCAGCTCCATAGCACCATCATCTGGAAAAGATCTACAGAGCACAAAGAGTTCCCGGAGAGTGACATCGCCTGAGGAGCAAAGAGGCAGCTTTGTTGTGTTTTCGTGCGCGTTACCACTATACTAGAGTGCATTTATTCAGCACAGCAGGGAAGTGCAGACCTCCGGTGAGCGTAAAACTGAGGGGCATTACCTCAGCTCTGAGCGTAGCACGGGTGCAGGCTGGGCAGATGGGTCCGTGTCGGGAGAAGGCGATCGGCAGGCGCCTGGTTCTGTTCTGGCAGGCCTGGTCCTCGCACACCAACCAGCCCTGTGCGGCAAATTCAGATCAGATTAATTTCCATCCAGTAAAGGAATATTTTCAGGTAGATTTCTGAAAGGGCTCAGAAGTTAACATGGATTCAGTTAAGAAAATGTCTACACACACAGACGTTTTCATAACATAGTGGACATTAGGTCTCAACTTTTAACTGCTTGAACAGTAATCCAGTATAGCATTAGGTCACTTCGCTGCTTTTTTGGCACCTGAACTAAAATAAATCACCTCTGCTGCAAAATTTCCTGGACTTGTAAATAAAGATTATACTATTCTACACTAAATGCTGATCTTTTGAAGAAGAAAAAGTCTGTTTTAGTGAAATATCCATCCATCCATTTTCTTACACCCTTGTCCCTAGTGGGGTAGGGAGGTACTGGTGCCTATCTCCAGCTAACATTCCGGGCGAGAGGCGGAGTCACCCTGGACAGGTCGCCAGTCTGTCACTTAGTGAAATATATTTAAAGAAAAAAAAACAATCATAGGTTCAGCTCAACTTAATTTCCAAGTTATCAAGACTGCAATAAAGAAGCTAAAAGCAGTTTTTAAATCTTATAGAAAGCATGTACATTCTGATACTAAGTCGAAACATTAATGTGTAAAATCAAATTGTGATGTGCGACATAAAGCATAAAATTTAAACATAAATCGACTGAACAAAGTTTGTGCATAGCTGCGAAAGTGATACATGCACCCATTTCTTTTCTGTAATTTCTGAATGATTTTCAACATCTGGATATTTTTCTTAGTCCAACTTATTTGTCTACGTTAAAAAGAGTCCTGAGTATAAATGTTTAAGAAAAAAAACGTTCTTTTAACTGAAAAGATGTTTTTTTTTTAAATAGATGTTCGAGCAGCAGCCAACTACTTGTTTATAAAACGTGTTTATGTAGCCATTTATTTGGTCGATAAATATGTTCTACAAAAAATTTATAAAACTTCTGTTGACTGGAGACACTTGAGGGGAAAAAAAGCAGTTTCTCATAATGAGGAAATTTTGCTGAAAATTGTTGCTTCCATTGAGCTGCTCTAATTCAGCACAACAATCTGACAACAAAAGTACTCTGGGGAAGAGAGAGAAAAAATGGATAAATAATTTTAAAAAAAAAACAAGTGTGTCAGATGGGCAAAGAAAAGGGGAAGAAAACAGAGGTTCACGTCTGACTTGACGTCCCGCCTCGCTGTCTTCCTTTACGTTTCAGATTATTCAGCGTGTATGAGTGTCAACGTGCTGCTCAGTCACAGGCAGAGCAGCGGACAGCCAAAACGGCAGTAGTTAGGACCCCCTGGGGTGAGGTGGCGACCCTGGGCAGGTGCTGCGTTCTAACCCTCTCAATCTTCCCATACTTTTCCAGACTCCTCCTCCCCCTTCTCTGCTTCTTATGCCCTGTCATTACCACAGGGGTTTGAAAAAGGGGGAGCTGGTGGAGGGGGTTAATGCCCAACTAATGACAGAGCATAAGACCCACCGTCATCAACGCCTTTGCTCCTCTGCTGCATCCATCTTTCCTTCTTTCCTTCCATTCACTCAAAATAAACCAGAGCACCTGTCTCCCTGTCCACACCCCTTCACTCATAGGAGCTGCACTGGTTCTGTGATTGATTTTTAAGTCTTTGTCTGGTGTCTTGATCAGTTCTGAACAGGAGGAGTTGGAAAATAGTGATGAATGCATTTTTGTCTTCAAAGTTTATTCAACCTTCCATACAAACTTGAGTATCTTTTCATGAAAAAACCCCTCCACCAAAACAAACCAGCACTGATACAAACACAATTTGATTTTTCTATATTTTTTATTATGTCAAACGGCACATTAGAACATATTTTCTTTTTCATAAAGTTGCAGGCAAAGTGTGCAACAACATTAAAATGTCTTGCTTGATATTTCTTGTCAAAGTTCTTTGCCTGTTTTCAACACAACTTTGGTAAAACACATTTATGCTACTAATATAGCATCCTGATATGGTGCTAGGTGATAAGGTGAGTGCTATAAGTTCACCACATTCTCTAATTAGAGCTGGGACTCTTATTTTGAAGGAGGGAAGGAAGTAGTTCTCAAACAGCTCCATTGACAGATTCCTGTAAGGCCTGGTCAACAATACTCTGCTATAAGAACAAATTAAAAACCCCTCCTCTGTCAAAGTGACGAACCCACGAGATGCTAAGTTAGCTGCTAATAGTGCTACAGTTACTCTTTGGTGCTAAACTAAGAGGCTATTTCAGTTTTTTGAGATGCATTTGAAGCACTGAACAAAGGTCCTTTAAAACATAGTTTGAATCTCCATTTGTGAAAATATACAAAAAAAAAAAACAACTAACTAATTTCAGCTGCTTTTGTTGAATTGGACTCAATTATTCAAAACTGATTTTTCTTTGCTTTTCCAAGAGTATTACAAAAATGTAAACTCATCTAATTTTCCTGGACCCAGTGTCATACATCCCATTATGTAAAGGGAGTATAGTTATGTAATGTATTTCTAATGTATTTTTTGTGGACTGAACAGAAGCTGATTTACAAATCTTCACAGGATTTTGTTAGTTTTAACAAAACTTAAAGGCACAATGACAGAACAGCTCTACTAAGATTAAGCAGTGGATAAAACAGCCACAATTTTCTTTTAATATACAGATTTTGAAAGTCAGTCTTGGATCAAACCCTGAGTTCAAATTCAATATGGCTGTTATGTAGCTAAAATGCATGAAGGTTGCAGTAATAAACTGTTTATTTGCATTTCTAATTGTTTTTATTTCAAAGAATTAAAGTACTTTATAACCCACTACTAAAACATGCTTCTTCAGTGTCTGAATGCGTAAAATGGTGCTAAACACATTGTTAGTGGCTTGTACTGCTAATAGCAGCTTGCTTTATATAGATTGAAACTGGACCGCCCTGAGCTTTGGCGATAGCATTCATGGATCCAAGTTCTGAGTAAAGACATAAGAATCAAGTGTAGGTGTTTTATTTTGTTGTATATTAAAGTTCACCTGCAGATTGCATGAGAAGACAACTTAAAGTGATCTAAAACAGGTTAAATAACAAGAAAAAAAACCCATCAACAATATGAAAGTAATATAGCTAAAGAAAAATGGTTTGACTTACAACATATGTAACACTGGGAGGTGAGATAGAACTTTGATCAAAAGAGATTAAAAAATAAATTTCCACAGAGTTTATGGAGGCATTACTAAATTAACACAAAACAAAACCGTTTCATTAGTCTCATTCTTAACACTTTAAGAACAAACAAAACATGCACAATAGCTTTGACAACAGACTTGTTTTGAGCCTCTTATCAAAAATAAAGTGCATAGCAATATTCTGCTTTTGCAAAAATCATGGTTTGAGGTCAGCTGAGGACAAACTAACAAAATAACTTAAAACATCGATAAAGTGCTGAACGTTTCCTTGTATTGCAAAAAGAACATATTGAAATGGAGCAGCTATGTGGCTATTTAAATGTAAATAAGGTCGGTCTCATTTTTATGGGTGAGTCCACCAAAAGCATTAAATACTTTCAAGCTATGTCACAATATTGTTCAATTAAATTTTATTTACATTTATTTTTTTAAAGGATGCTTTTTCACAACAAATGTCTCAAGGTGCTGCAAAAGAAAACAATAAAATAAAATGCATGTGTAGAATGTAATCGCCAATTCAGTCTAATCACAATTAAGTAAAAGAATACTGTTTTTGATAAGGCTAAAGCAAGTAGTGTGATCTGTAACAACCAATTGCTAGGATGCATATCTGCTTAAATTACAATATGCACATAATAATAATAGCAGTACTTTAGCACACAGAAAATGTAAGAGGTATATAAAATTGGCTAACAAACAAACTACAAGCTGAACACACACACACACACACATAGACCAAGCCAATCTCTTCTAAATGAAAACCAAACACACACATGTCTAGAATCAATTAGAAAGTCCCAGAGATCACAGCTTTACCCACAAATCCCAGCTTCAGGTCTAATTACCTCAACCTTTAGCCACCCTTTTTTTAAAAAAAAAAAACTAAAAAAAAACTGGGCATCATGGGAAACGAGGATGTTTCTCCTCCTATAATAAACATGGATGAAG
This sequence comes from Xiphophorus couchianus, assembly GCF_001444195.1. Taxonomy (NCBI): domain Eukaryota; kingdom Metazoa; phylum Chordata; class Actinopteri; order Cyprinodontiformes; family Poeciliidae; genus Xiphophorus; species Xiphophorus couchianus. The sequence continues at coordinate 13,921,613 of NC_040248.1, read as the reverse complement.
TACAGTGGATCATAAAGATGAAAAAATAACAGGTGAAAGTAGGAGGCGGCTGTTTGTAGAGTTTCTTCAGTTTTGTGTTCGTGGAAGTACCTTTTGCACACATTCCTGTTCCTGTTATGACACATACACACACAAACAACGCGTTTGTATCGCACTCAATCTGTCACCATTCACGGGCATCACAATGAATTAATTAGAACACATTAAAGACTGAGGAGGTTCAAAAGAGGAAAAGCTTCCCACGGTGGCCTTCTGCCCAGCTTCGCTGACCCCACAGCTATTTGCACAAAGCAGAAAAATAAAAATCAAGGTAAGATTAAGTGCATTAGACCTGCGAGCCACGCATAAAGGATTAAAAACAAGAAGCACATCAGTAGTGAGGCAGGATGAAAAGGGAAAAAAAAGAAAAACATCTAATTGAGGCATTTTCCTGGAGGAGGGGGTTCGGGGGGTGTACAGTCGGACGTGAGAGAATAAAGGCTCATAATTGCATAATTATAGCAGTGGATACCTGACACACTGAATGCAGACGTCAAATGAGTTCCACATAATTTAACCAAACAGAGGCAAGACCAGGCCACGACAGGGCCCACCACGAAATATACCCTCCCTCTGTTCCTCCTCTTTGTCCGCACACTTTCCTTTCTTCCCATTTCCTCCAAAAACTTTTCTGTTGCAAGTTGTGGTTTGAGATTTGAAAACACTGCATAGTGGTTTTAGTTTTGCATCGCTGTATGCTCCTGAATCATTCTGTAGTCACAGTAGCCGTCCGTCCAACCCGCAACACTTCACTAAAAAGCTGTTCACAGCTGACACATTTCACTCGGTTCACTAAAACTTATTTGGCAGTATCTGTAACAAATTAATTGAAATGTATGTCATTTAGTATTTTTGTATTCATGACTGTGAATGGTTTTATGCCATTTCTATCAACAAACTTGTTTTGAATCAATCAACTAACTCTTTATCTCCCACTTTGGTCTTGAAATTTTATTACGTTTCTCAAACTGTGGCTCAATAGACTTGTTTCTTCCACCTACTATTTGGCAGACTTCTGCTGATCGTTTAGTGTGACTTTGTGAGCTTTCAGTCTTGTGTTCTCTTCATTTTAGAAAAAATAAAATCAGTTTTTGCTTCATTATCTCCAAATAGTAATGAATAGATTTGCCGCAAATATGTCTTTAAATATTCTTCAACATAGCAGTAGATGTAATGCTTATTTGCTGCGGTGATCTTTGTTATAAATAATTTGAGAACTGATGTAAACTGGCTATGTTGCGGCTTGGTTGTTCACATGACAACCAGATTCAACAAGTTATTTAAAAAAAACAACCATATGGACATATGGAATAAATTTGAATTGTTTAGACTCAGAAATTAGAAATTCCTCCATTGCTAGCATTCAAACTGGGTTCCATGCAAGAAGATTTTCCTTTCACTGAGCAGCATTGCTCATTCTGTTGGCTGGTTGGTTTGTCTACGGTACTCTTCCAAAACCAAACTGAGAGCTGCGATGTCTATTCAGAGGATCAGAAATTCTTCTGTTAATTCTAAAGCATAAAATGATTGAAATGTTTTTCTTTAGATCAAATGGTGAAGTGTGAGCCACTGCAGGTTTGCATGAAAAATATTTTCCTCAGTTCCACAGAATTAAAAAAATAAAAGTGATGCTGAATATCAGATAATGCATCAATTCAAATGCACTTAGTACTCAGAGCTGCTGATGCACCAATCAGACAGCAGGTGATCACAATCTGACAATTTCTCCTCAATCACCTGTGACTGGTGATAATCAGATCAAATTTAAAAAGAAAAAAATGTTTAATTTGACAAGTTGTTTTTAACTTTGGGGGATAATCTTATGCCCTCGTTATTCTGTTCAATTCAATTTCTTCTTCCTGAGTTAAGCTGTGCTAGGTTTACACATCAGATATATGTGTTTTATTGAGTGGGTTGGACCTCTCTGCTTAGGCTTTGTAAGTAACTGGAGAATTAAGTTGTATTAAAAAGGTTTTTGGGATTGAAACTTCTATTTATTGTTATCTATGATTTTGATTACTTTTTCCAAATATGCAACAAAAAAAACCAACAACAACAGAAAAAAAAAAAACTAGTGGCTAAGTAAAACAGTTTTTGGTCAGAGTTTCTCCAAAGGCTGCCTAGCAATAGAAAAAATGGTTTTAAAGTTGTAAGAAATACATACTCTTAACATGCTCCACCAATAAAAATGGACTAATTAAGAAGCTGTTCTCCACTGCTATAGTGAACTATTCCCACAAGAATCCAACCTGCCAAAGTCCCACACACAGACCAGAAAGACTCCTGTCTGGTTCTTGTGTTTCATCAGTCCACATTTCCAAGGAGATCAGACCTGAAAACCGGTCCACTTTACAAACACACGCTCTCACACAGACCAGCACAGTGAAAAGAGCTCAAACGGCTCCACTTTGTACCTCCTCCGCTTAATCAAAGCTTCACTATTCAACAATTTGACCTTTTGTTCAAAACAGGATTATCACCTTCTCTGGTCTTCATGCACCCTTTTCTTTATCCACCCCTCCCTTTCTTCCCTTGCCCCGTAGCCCGTTTCCAGGGGCGACCCACATGACGAGGGTAATTGCAATAATTTGTTAAATGCCATGGCAACCGTGGTTAGATGGGAGGGGTTTAAAGAAAAAAAAAAATAGGGGGATTGGGCGGATCAGGAAACAAACAAATCCTTCATTTTGCCAAAGACAGGGGTCCGAGACAACGAAAGGACAGCGTGTGTGTCTGTGTGAGAGGGCTAGTTGTGAACAAGTGTTTGCTCTTTCTCAGGGTGCCGGTTTATTGATAATCATGGAGGTGATGGTGAGGAGGGGGATAAGAGGTAATTTCCCTAATGATTAATGTGTCTCTGGTCTCAATTCAAGATGAACACACACACACACACCCAGAGGTGCAGAGCTTTCACTCTATCTGGCCAGACAAGCAGCTCTATTTGAACTCTCCCTCGGCCTGAAAGGAATCCTTAATTACACAATATTACCCCTCTTCATTGCCCCGCTGTGTGTGCTGTGTCCACTGCTGTTCAGCCTACAGTGGTGTGTGCATCTAAGAGTGTGTGTGTGTGTTGCTGTGTGACATGTAAGTATTCAGTGGTAGCAGCTGTTTCACACATAATAACAAAAGGGGCTGAGGGGGGAGTCGATCCCCTCACATTCACCACACTAATTGATTTCTGTTCAGCACTGTGGGAGAATTACCCCCCACCCCTCCACACATACACGCACTTTTGCAGACGGTGCATTCCACACACACTTAAAACCAAGTGTGTGTGGGCAGCTTCCAATACCAAGGTGTTGGAAGCTGCCCTGGAGAGGGAGGGATGGCACAGGCATCCAGTTTAATTTATTCTCAGGCTGCAGGCTGGGTATAGTCACCAAACAGTCCTACATGCTCCTTCATGTCCTGTGGTCCAAATAAGGTCTAAAGCTGAATAATAAAAGAATCACTTTGTGCTGATAAGTGAGCATAAGCTGAACTAATAAACTAGAGTGAGAGAGAGAGTAGAAGACCATATTTTTTTTGCCAGATGCAGATTAGATTCAATTAAAACCGGTCAGCGGAGAAGAGTCTCAAAGCGATACATTTTCAGAGCTGTTAGCGATGTGCTGGTTCGTTCACTAAGAAAAATAAATACATTATAACCTGATTTTAAAGATCCCATCACTTTGATTTCGTTCTCAAAAACTGCAGACTGTCGCTAAAGCTTTGCAAGAGACACTGTGATAAACTTTAAAATTATGCACTTCTAAATTCTGCCTTTGGCATTTCTCAAAGTTAGGTTATAAATAACCACAAAAAGAACTGAGCTCTGACTATTATTAATCAATTCGGAATTGTCCATATTGGCAACTAAAAACAGATGTAATGAAACATCCCCAATATGTTGTGTATTGGTGCTAGATCAATAAACTGAGTTGAAATGCAAGCTTGACTGTTTTACAATCAAAAATGTTCAAACTGTGGTGTGCTTTGTATTTAGACTCCTTAATCAAATATAGCATAATTTATTGCCTTATAGGTATGGTTTTATGTATTTTACACGCACATAGTGCCATTTTATCGCACAATCAAGCAAGTATGTTACACTGAGTTGTAACAAAAATGTTGTATATATCAAACATGCCTTAAAAGAAATATGACTTCGCCTTGAAATTGGGCCTCTGTCTCTTTAAGAAGCTCCTGCTCTGTCCGACACTCCACAATAATGTTTCTCCTTTAAGCAAAGAAAGGTGGAATACACTCTGGTCAGATTAGATCTTTTATGAACTTTTTGGCAAATAACTATGTGTGGAGAAATACTACCAGCCTGATCGTAGCAACCCCCCAGAGAAACATGGCAGTGGCAGGTTCATGCTGTAAGGGAGCTTTTCCTCAGCAGTTTCTCAGCAGCACAACAATCCTAAACATTCAAACAGAGCTACAGTGGATGGTTTAGATAAACTCATATTCATGTGTTAGAATGGCCCAGTCAAAGTTCAGACGTAAAACCAAATGAAAATCTGTGGCAAGATGTTGCTTAGATACCATCTCAATGCAACGTAACTGAGCTTGAGCTGTTCTGCTCTCCAGGTGCGCAAAGCTGATAGAAAGCTCCCTTAAAAGGCTTGCAGCTGTAATTGTCCGACTCAGCAGGGGGAATACATGTATACACCTCTTTATTTTTATTTCCAATTTTGTTCCATTGAACTGGCAAGTAGATTGATGGTTAATAAATAAAGTATCTAAACATAAAATATAACCTAAAACACAAGAGTAATAAAACTACATGAGCTTAAGACAAAAAGTAAGGAATCACACAAGGTAGAAAAACAAAATACAACAGCCAGTGTTGGTGATGCCAAATGTGATCGTTCCCACAACTCCTTATAGAGCTTCTCCTCATTTTCCACACAGAGTGTGCTCTCTGGCTGAAAATGTCAGCCGCACTGCCCTGCTGGGGTTTTTATCTTTAGTGTAACATCTTTATGATGGCTTCTCTTACTGAAGCTGCATCTGTTGGAGCCCCTGTTATTTTAAGCAGAGCTGGAACATTTCAGAGATAGCTTTTTAGAAGCATTGGCCCTTTTATTACATTATGCAGTCATTTATCTGACTACTGTAATTTGTCAGTTGGCGCTTTGATTTAATTTACTTAAGAACATGTGTCGCCTGTTATGTGTGCAACACCCGTCGAGTAGAAAAATCCTGATGCTAGAGAGGAAGAGAGAAATTGGCTGGTGACTGAAATCAAACAATTTAGAGCTTGATCGCTGACTAGCTAGTAAGAAAATGAAAAATCCAATCGTTTTCCGATGAGTGAAAGCACCATATGTAAATGCTCTGACAAAGAAATTACTGAGTAAATAAGAGTTAAACTTAGCTCTGTATCAATTACGTAGCAGAGCTGGAAAAAGCGATTTAAAAGGAAAATATTTTTTAAGACAGGTTTGCTTTTCATTTAAGGTTGAGTTAAGTTCTGCCATGTTTTTTTTTTTTTAGCTTTCTGCCTCATGAAACATGTTCCATTTAGAAATGCTTTTGGAAGTCACAGTTACAATGAGGAACTACCATGAAAAATACACGTGAAGACCCTCAATTTAGTAATGCTGGTAGTGCTAATCGCTAATCTAAGCTGCTAAAGAAAAATTAATGAAGTGCACAATCATTTGATCAATTTTAAAATATTATTAAGATGTTGCCTTGGCTCATACTATAAATTATCTATTGTAATACATATCAGAACAGCTAAAACAATATTTTGAATGCTACTCTTATCTTCCCTTAAAGGAAATCTAAATAATTGAAAATCAAACTAAATCAGAGTAAATTAGGAGAGAGTAGGATATCTGACAAACCAAGAGCAAATAACACAACTGTTGATTAACATTTTTGCACTTCTATATACAAGAAACATGTCTGAATTGTACATTCATTAGAATTGCTTCAATATCTGTCAAATATACTTACAGAGTAGTATTTTTTGATGTGGCGCCGGATGTCGAGTTGCAGTTTGTTGCTCATGTTGACAACGTTGTTGATGGGACTGTTTGTACAAGGGATGTGACAGCAGCGCATCAAACTGGGCTCAGCCCTATCACCCTGGAAAAGGAAACATGTCAAATCCCAGAATATTAAAAAAAAAATCACGTAAATTTTTTTGTAATAGTTTACAAATTGGTCAGGGAATTATAACCCAAAACATATTATAAGTGCTCTTAAAAAACACTTTAAAATGAAGCAGAAAGGAAAAAGATGAATAAAAATCCAAATATGTCATGTATTTTTTTAAACAAAGTTTGATTTTAAATGATATAAAAGAGAAAGAATTACTTGCAAAAGTAGAGCATGTAACACTCATCACAACTCAATTTTTACTGCAGTTATCTGAAAAATAAAACATTTTTATGCATTGCAACATGGAAACTTGTCCATTAACTTTAAACCACAACCAAAGAGCATGTCAAACACTGGCAATATAAAAGCTGAACGTGCCCCCCACTCATGCACAGTGAATTTTAACATTATTGTCCTGTGAAGGAAAGAGGTCAGTGTGACCCCTTGAACTGTCCACTTGACAGGACGGCTTATAGTTAATGCAATGAAGAAAGGAAGTCCCGCTACATAACAATTACACTAACTGCAATGACTTTAAACACTTGGCCCTTAGAAGCTGAACTCCATTTACCTGTCGCATTGACAGCAGAAAAAAAAAAAAAAAAGGTTTCTGCAGAGAAGTCAATGACAGAAAACTAAGCAAGTGACACCCCCAGCCAGCCATGAAGAGTGATTTTTGTTTGCTTGCATCACTTATTTTTAGAGAGAAAAATAGGATAATATTTCACTGTCTGCCTCAAACTTCTGGGCTTTTCTAATAAGAGCCACACTTTCATCCTTCCCCACTGTTCCACATTACTCCCTACTTTTCCAGGATTAAATTCCGGGTTAAATTTCTTAAACTGTCACATAAAATAACAGCCAACTATGTTAAAAGTTTAAACCAATTGGCAAGCAGCCACCCCAAAAGAACTGGTATCCACGATGTGTATCTGGGTCCTCAGCAAATAAAAGTCTAGGTCTTTTATTTAGAAGATGGTTTTCTTCTTCTGCAAATACATGCCACAACTAGTTTTTAATCAACTGTCAGGACCAGGACTTGACATCAGATATGTTATTCTAAATGAGTTGGATCAAGGTAAAACAAATCCTGACCGGTGCACACGTCTAAAAAGAAATCACAAACCTTTCAAGAGTAATATCACTGCATATTATGCTGAATCACAGTAATCATTGCAGTATCAGTGTATGCAATGTCGCGAGTGCAATATCTGGATGCAATATTTGATAGAATGCAATACATCAAGTCACATCCATTCATATCCTTAACATATTTGGCCTAAATTCCTTTAATGCTGAACCAGATATATTTCTGGTTCAGCATGTCAGAACATGTCAGGGCTAGAGCTCTGACATGTTAGAGCTCATGGAGTGTGGTGGGGACAAAGTCCTATTCAGAATAGATAAATCATAATCAACATCCTTGATGCAATAGTATCAAGATAAAGTATTTTCCTGAAATCAAGCAGCCCTACTGTAAAGGAATCCTTCTTCTCTTTACTTTCCTCTTTTTCTTTTTTTTCCCAGTCTAGCTTAGATGAAAGCAGACTCCCTTCTTCCCACTCCACAATCTCCTTCCTCTTTTGCTATTTATCTCTCTTGTTTCATTCCAGACTTCATTTTGATATGCGACCCCCTCTTACTCCTAACCAAACAAGTTGGGTCTAATAAAAATTACACACTATTAACTTGTAAGATTAATGATCAAGAAGCAGGTAAATAAACTAGAAAAGGTGCTAAGCAAACACAATCAAATGTCATCTTTACATTCTGCAACTTAAAAAGACTTTGGTCTGTTATCACGGTTTGATAATATGCAGCTTTGCATTTTAACTGCCCACACAGGACACCCAACGCTCTTTTCATCCTTCCTCTCTCTAGCTACCCCGATCAAACAACCTTCCTCCCCTCTCTGTCCTCCATCGCCCATCGCCGCCGCCTCCTACCATCTCTGGCTCTGTGTCAGTGCTGGAGTCAAGGCCCATCCGTCCTCCCCTCTCACAAAGCTGTTAAACCGTGTTCACCACCTTAATTAACTCACAGGCTTATCAGTTTGCAGTGTGTCTGTGTGCATACCAGCCCTCAAACACGTGGTGGATACGGTTAAGATAAACACTGAGTTAATAGTTATTTTGAATTTTTGAAATGATTCAGACTGATTATATCCAAGTCATTCTGGTATTAGTAGAAGATTTATGACGCTCAAACAGAAATATGCTTTTCGTTGAAACACAAACGTTTGTCTAATGGCGTAAAGATCTCCTCCTTTTATGGTGAGTGCATGCTTGTGTGTGAGATACTCCTCTTTTAATTTAATGCACCTTCTTTCCTCCTGCCGAGGACAGAGGCTCGTCTGTTTTATTAGAGCCTTCCAGACAAGAAAAAGCTGTGCCCTGCTCCTCATTAGAAGCTGATAACACACCAACTCAGGACCTTGGCCTGACAAATGGTAGGAGATGAGTGTGTACATGTGTACAAGTGTGTGTCCACAGCGCAGAGGGGTTAGGCTTTTCAAGTTGCAGAGTCCAAGCTATGCCAATGAAAACAAGTCCGCTTCGGAGCCAGGCAGCTGTCTAAAAATACAGCCGGAGACACAATATGGAGGACGGCGAAATCATGAATCCCTCACAGGAAGCGTTACTAACAGGCTCCCACACTGACGCTCCTTATTTGTGTCAATGACATCTTTTTTGGTCAAGGCTTTGTGTGTCCTGCTTCTGTCAAATCTTAACCCTTCTGTTTCATAATAAAGGTATTAATTGATATTGGATTACTACATGGACCGCATAAGTGGCATTAGAGAATAACCCTTTACTTCTTTACTTCGTAGCAGCATCAGTGTGGATTCAGCGTTCGGATTGGCTCAGTCACTCACCGCTCCTTCGAAGACGCTGTCGTAGATGTTGTCGGTGCCACACTGGGGGCAGGTGAAGGTGAACCTCTCGCAGTCTTTGTAGCGCTCCTCGTCGTTCAGCTGGGCCGCCGCTCCCAGCGTGCCGTCGGCCTCCTCCTCCCTCTGATGCTGCTGCTGGGATCTGAACTGACCTGGGTCCAGACCTGGGACACACATCGCCTTTCAATCACCGCGTTTTCACAAGCGAGATCTACTCAAGTCCAATCAATATGTGAAAAAATACCTTTATCTCACCCAAGCTTATCGAGAAAAATCCTAATTGAATGCAATACCATTTATTTATTTTTCAGATAAATACTAAATTAGAGAAGACTTATTTTAAGTCAGTGAGTTCATGATTCCGTAGACTCCAACAATACCCTAGAAAAGGACTAGGTGTGGATGATAAAAATTCTATTAATTTAGAATTTTATCACAATATTTTATGGTACTATCATGAAGATGAAAATAATGACAAAAAACATATATTACTTATATTTTTAGGTAGCTGTATGGCTGTGAATGCATAGCACAGAATGCATACCACAAAAAGCACAAGTACTGATCTTGAAAAACATTCCGATTTGAAATATGTTTCCTCAGGATGACAGAAATGTCATCTATATCATTAAACTGCATTTAATCACATTATTGAATGTATTTAAGCTCTAGTGGAACAAACAGAGGAGGAAACAGTAAAAATAAAATTTCCAATAACACAGTCAGTTTTCCATCATTAATAGAAATTTATTAACAATGAAAGATCAGAATTCTGATGGTGATAAGAAGATAAATGATAAATACGATAAACGCCCCTAATTCATTGTTTTATTGCAGGCCCACCAGGAATGTTTGTTACCAAAAAGCTCATTTTTAAGTTCATCGAACCAAATCAGATGGTTCCAGTTAATACATGGTACATGTTTATATTTGGGATAGTAGGACAGAGAAAGCATTTTTTTTGCAAGCCTCCCAAACAATTAGTTGCCAACTATACAAAGTTTGAATGTAGGCGATATAAAAGCTTCCTGAGCATATCATATTGTGTGATGACCTTACCCAACCATGAGGCTATGAGCACTGCATCAATCCCGTCAATGGGGTCGCAGATGCGAGAAACCACAGGGTGGACCTGCTGGGCCAGGTAATACTGTGTGTCCACGCTGAGACCCTCCTGCTTCTGAAGCTGCTCCAGAGCGTAGGCCCTCTGACTGGCCGCCAACGTGGAGCCATCCTGGAGCAAAAGGTAATACACCAATGCATTTCAGGTGGAAAGAAATAGTGAAAAGTACCTAATGAAGACGTTTAGGTCTCATATTTAAGCACCTTGCAAATGAGGTATGAGATTGTATCTCCGGCTTTGACACGCCGACCTCCCTGTGAGTTTATCCACAGAGCAACGTGCACATGAGGAAGACTCTTCTTATCTGGGTAGTCCTGAGGGTCCTTGGTCAGTGCCTGAAAAAGGAGAAACAAATCAGAAAAGGAACACAAGAGATTTTGTCGTGATTCCATTAAAAGTGAGCTGAATCTTTACCTTGTGGATCTCATACTGGTTGAGTGGTATGTTTCCGTTTGCCACCTTCTCTCCAACCTCCACCAGATGCTTCTGGATGTTCTCCACAATGACATCTCGACTCTGGTCCGACAAGATCTGACCAATCACGTAGCTGGGGAAGGAGAAGATGAGTCGTGTTTTCCAAAATCATGAATGAAAACATTCCTTCTGAATTTGTGAATGCTAGTTTGTGTTTGAATAAAACAGACACTGGGAACACTGGTTCTGTCGAACATACTTCCCACACTCCTTGGCCAGGTCACACCAATCTCTGCGAACAATGTCCAAGCCTTTGAGCTCCTGCTTCACACTGTATCGCCCCTCGCCGTGCTGTTCCACCACCAGGGCGGCATATTTCTTCTTCTTCAGCAGCAAAAGAGACTTGAAAACACCATCGATGTCTATCTCCAGGAGTTTGTAGAGCTTGTTGACCTCTGCCTTTATCTAAAAATAAATCATATTCACAACAATAACATTAAACACATAAAAACAGCTGAAAACCAGAGAGCTTTTCTAAACCATTGAGTGTAAATAAACTTGCAGACCTTATGTCCAAGTTTGAAGACTTCCTCCAGTGATTTGCTGTTCGTGTTGATCATGATTGAGTCTGTGTCTCCATAAATGACTTCCAGGTTCATCTGAGCCACAAAATCGACAAATAAAAACAATGACTATACAATAAACCATCAGAACTCATAAAACACATACCCAACATGGGCGTTTTGACTTTTTTCTGCAATATGTGCTTGATATGAATACATGGCTTAAATGGACATACATTTTTGCAACAATTTCACCTGTAATAATTGGAGTGATTTTACTCACAAAACACAACCAAGAAAAAAAAACTAATCCAACTGTAAAGACACAAAGGTGGTGGGCAGAGCCAAAGAAATGACAACAATCCCAACAATAAGGACAAGCAAAAAAGGACAGCAACAACAAAGAAATGAAATTAAACAAACTTCTAGTTCAAGGGAAGAATATGTTTACAACTCACCTTCTGAACCATGTCTTTGGTGTGCATCAGAATCTGAGGGAAAGAAAAGACAACAGCATGAATAACAACCAAAATCACGCAACAATACAGCTCATACACAAGCTCAGTAAACAAACAAATCACTCAGAGACAAACAATGATTAAATATTAAGCTTCTATGTTATTGGCTGAGTTGTGTGAGCCTGTGCACTTGCATTCATGTGGACACAGGGAGCAGAGCAGGTGACTTGCTTTTAAATGGGGGATAATTGGCTAAGAGGGCAATTACGAGAGCGTGCTGTGACAGGCATCTTTTCAACCCACACACACACACACACACACACACCTTGAAGACTCGTAATGGTCTGTATAACCAGCAGGGCGAGTGTCAGAAACAAGAGAATTCTGTTAACGCAGGCCGTCCAATGTGTGTATGAGAGTGAAGAAGGCTTTGAGCTGCAGAGCGATCCTAACAGGTGGGGGCTCCAAGGAAGGAAGGGAAGCTGGGAGAAAGGGTTGTTGGGTCGATAATCTAGGGGGGGGTCAAAGCGACGGAACGCAGTGTGACCTGTCACCAGCAATCTGCTCCTCAATCAACCGCGGCCGCATATATACAACACTTCGACTCACACTATGATCCGTGTGGGGACAAGGACGTGGCTATTTCAGAGTGTGAGGAAGGGGCGGGGCCGGGCTTCCACTCCCTGAAATCAGAGTGGGATGTAAGCATGCTTTATGGGCTGCTACATACCACCGAACAGTGAGGGGAGTTGGAGTCATTCACAGAACAGCCTCCTACATTAGGGGCTGCAGTCAAGGTCAAGGTCTCACCAAAAACACACACACACATCCAAATGTTGGTCTAAGCACAGCACAGACTTCTGCCAGTATATTTTATCAAAATTACCCAACATTTTATTTCAGTAACTTTAAAAATCTACCAGTCCGGGTCGAGTCTGCAAGTGCCAATAAAACGAGAAATCGAATGCCAAAGCTGAGCCACATTTATTTATTTATAGGTTCAAAAATGTGAATCTGTGGCCAAGAGGAACACAGTCTTCACTAAACAAAATGCAGCGCATCAAATCACAACGATTTATATTACGATGTGCAAAAATTCTCGGAAAAACTGTCCGAGTGACCTAATTTAACAGCACATATAACGCACACTAATGAAAAGGGGTTACGTGACACTCATAGCTGAGGTTCTACTGGCTCGAGAACATTTGACGGTGTTGTCTCTCAGCAATCAAACGTCATGCAGGGAGCGGTTTAGATTGCATATAAAAGACACCCGAGCGCCCGGACAAGGGTTCAAACTTGAGAGCACGATGTTTGGAGATTCTGCCCATTTCTGAGTTGGCACATGGCTGCACACAGGGTGGACTTTTTTTTTTTTTGAGTGAAACAGCAGAGGAGAGTTGCACAGTATATTGAATCACAGTGTCAGTAAATGTAGTATCGCACTTGATAAGCACTTCCCTCATGCAGTCATTGGTAGGCTAATATATTTCAAGTGCAAAGCATTTACACTCTGCATCCCAATAATATACTTAGCCAACAAGAGGGACTCTTACTGCTCTTAATTCCTAAATCTGATATAGGTTTGTGTCTCAGTCTCTAAAGCACCATGGGAAATGATGATGATAAAACTGAGACAGACGAGTCAGGAAATTACAAATTAATCAACAGAAATATCAAAAATGCATGTTTTCCTAATTTTGCGCAGCCCTACCGCTGAGTTTTGAAGGTTAGTAGAACAAAATTTGCACTAGCTGAATTTTACCCAGGGTTAATCAAAGGTATTTTAAAGGATCGAGGGAGTTTACAGACTCCTATTAGACATGAGTTGCAATACTCAAGTTAAAACATTTCAGCTTGTTATTTACTGCAGTTGCGCAGGGTACAGATTATACAGAGGGTAAAAAAAGTTTCAACATGATTCATCATGGCCTCATTTTTCTGAAACCTGACAGGTTTTTATACCGACTGGGAATCACAGTTATGCTGTTCTTCTACAAATATGGGAAAGCTACAAATAAAGACACTGAAATCAGTATGACGAGCTCATTTTAAGTAAAATTTCAATAATTTGGTAATAAAAAGTAAAACAACTGACTACTTGGAACACTTCCCAAAACCATATTACAATCCTGACTGTTTCCAGGTTGACAGTAATACAATTTGGCACAAACAAAATGCAGCCTTGCATAAATTTGACAGGAACCATTGCAGCAATTGTCAGACAATGTTGTAATTAAAACAATGTTGAGAAAACTGGCAATCAAAATATTAATTACAAATAAAACAATTGAAGCCATTCCCATTTGTTTTAGCACAGGAAAAGTCTTTAACTACATCAGAATAAAGTGAGGTCAAAGTAGAAGATATAATTATACTATTGAATAATCTGCTTCAAATTTAGTCTTTCAGGTTTTACTTGAGGAAAGGATGAGCAAGAAGCCCTGAGTTGAACACATGCAGAGGAGCGAGACTGAGCAACAGCAAAGTGAGGCGACGTGGGAAGGCGAGAGAGGCGAGAATGTGTCGATGTAATTGACGAGCGGACTCTTTTTGGTTGCTTTTCCATACGCTGTCAGTTCCAGCAGGACGAACGGCTTTAAGGAATGAACTGTGTGAAAGACAAGTCGTTTGACCATGACTCTGGCATGTGTGCGACTGATGGTGCATGAGCGCTCATCTTTAAACACATACCGACACACGCATACTATACGGACCAATGCAAACACATTTCCCCCGGGGTGGGAGGGCTGGAAGAATTCCTGAGTGTATGTCTTCGAGCCGATGAGTACCCTCGTCACCACCAGACGTTCCCCCCATACTGGGCCCAACAACTGAAAAAGCATTAAAGAGGGCTCTCCTTTTACTTGATGTTAACCAGATATCTAATGTTCAAGGAGGTGACTAGATTTAGAAACCTGAACCAAAATATGAACTCCTGTTATAACTGTTACAGACATATCCAACACTGTTCCGTTTAATTAACGTCAAACAATCTACATGGACCTATAGGGCTAAAACTATAAACTTTCAGTGATGTTGTTTATGTTTCACTGTGAAATCCCATAAATAGATTTTTATGTTTCAAATTTAAAAGTTCAATTTAGTGGCAGATGTTTTTTATGGAAGTTACACTGAAAGAAAGAGAAAAATGAGAAAGAAAGGAAGAAAGGCAGATACTGCAGGTGAATAGATGTACAGAGGAATAGTAGGATATGGATTCTCTTCAGATGTGTTTGTGTTTTTTTGCTCACATTTTCATTTCCCATTCTTCTCCAAAATTTAAACTTTCCCCCCCCCCAGAGTAAGTAGTTAACAGAAAATGTTCAACATCTCATAAAGCCTTCACATCCTGTGTACCGTACATCGCTGGGTTTTCTAAGCTGAGAGTTCAGCCTCTCAGCTTGTTGGTGTTAATAAACGGTAATTAGACAGGACAGTAATTGTGCGGCTCACTGAACTATCCAGGCTTGTGAACTGTTTCCCCCCCCAGTTGTAGTCACTATTCCTGGGAAAGGGAAGACATTTTTATTCAATGTAAGCATAATGCCTTTATTACTTATGCTATACGTCAAGAATGTTTGACGTTTCACAAACATGGTTGCCTTAATTATCTTTAATGCAACATGGATTATTCAATTACATCCAATGTTCACTTGATCTCCAACAAGTAACATATAAAAGCGCAAAAAGCAAACTGCTAAATTACTACAAGTGACAGTTTCAAACCTAATAAAGTTAAAAAACTTGCAGCACACAAAAGCTTCAAAAACATGGCAACCACAAGCTGTTTTTTTCTTTCCCTTTCAGAAGCACCAAGTTTGGATCCGACATTTCAAACGCGAGTGCTGTGAAGTGTTCTTTTATTACTGCTATATTTCAGCGTACAAGTGACATTTTTTCCTTTGTGCAGCCCATTTTTAAAACATAATGCACCCAACAAATCTACCTTGAGACTGGAGGGATGCAGGCGTCAAGGCACCAGAAGACATAGTTTGGTTAAGTGGTGCAACAGCAGACGGTGACACTCAGAGGTGCTGCAGAAATGACCGAGAGACGCATCTACAGGAATAGAGTTTAATTCTGTCCAGCTGACAAAAAAACAACTCCAAATCAAGATTTTTTTTAGATGCAATGGATTTAAAGGCTTGATGTGTTAACAAAGCCCCTTAACAAAATGCCTTCCATATTTCTAACACCTGTCCGAATATTTCTCTCTAAGTGCTGCACTTTCCCACAGTCTGCCTTGACTTTTCGCAGCTAGCCATTCCAGTTTCATTTAGTGCTTTTACAATATTTTTTGTGTGTGTGCATGTGCACCTGGATGCCTACTCATGAGCTGTATCCATTAGCTGCAAGTTATTGCACCCTGCCGTGCTAATTGACGAGTGCTCCAGCCATATTGTGATAGCTGCCTTTTTCCTCAGTCGCTCCTGAAACTCAGATTTCCGACAGACTTATCTTCAAGATTTGTGTCTCATCATATTATTTGTTTGAATTCTCTTCATTCTTATCTGTATTAATATGCTATTTCTTTTTCCCTGCAGTAATGTGACTGGAAAAGTGGCCCTCGCTGGCCTGAGTAAAGCAGATGAAACCGAAGCAGACAACTGAGCATGCTAGTCGAAAGAAAGAAAAAAGGAAAGAGATCTGCAGGTATTTATATACACCGTACACCTTTCTGCTAATCAGCAGATCACAAGCGGCTTTTTTGAACTTCAGCGGGGCAGAGGGCCCTTGTAAAAAGAGCCTTAACTACTGACGACTGTTTTGAAAAGCACTCAGCTGAAAAGCATTTTGGGATGACAGTCGGCCGACTGAAATAGCACCTGTGGGGGGAACACGGCACTGTCAGAGCCGGGTGGAGGGTGGTTTGGCAACACACACAAAGCCGGAGTATGCGCGGATGAAGCCATGGTTTTAAACACTTATTCACCAACACAAGCTCACTTACTAAAGTGGAAGGAGGATTTGTAATTTTAAGGTGTATTTTCTTTCTCTGCTTGAAGGTAAAAATCATTATTTCTTTTGCATGTGATAATGTCTGATCGCAAATCACACATGTGCGCACACACACACACGAACACACACACCTGTCCTTGCAGATACCATATTTGTGTTCTCATGTCTGATGCTTGGAAGGTCAATCGGCTGTAAAGCTGCCTCTGATTTAATACAACCGGCTGAAATCACAACAGCCGGCTTTGACTGAAAATAATCCGACAACGCCAACAATCCTCTTGTTGTTCGCTCAATTAATATGTGTCACTTCCAGTGGTACAGCGGATGTCTTGTGGCATTGCACTACACTGGTTCTGACACAGGCAAATAAGTCCCAAAATAACTTTTATAGGCTCTGTGTGGGATACTTTACTTATCTTTACATTTCAGGCATTGGTCATTATGTTTATGTTCCTGATGAAACTCAATTACTGTAAACAGTTTTTGGCCTCCTGACTATAATTATGCCAACTCTGAGGTTCTTCAATTAAAACTGATAGAAGCCATTCTGACCGAGTCCGTCCCTTCCCTTTCAGTGGCTCACATGAGCCATAATGGCGGACAAGTAACTAAATCTGGACATTTAAAAATACTGTAAGACAAGTGAAACCAGAAAAGCCCCTTTGCAATACTGAATAAATAATAAAACAAGTGATCCTAAAGAACATGTTAAACGGCCTTCACATTTCTATGCCAACAACTTGATCTAATTTAAGTGAAAAAACTATTTTGTGTCTGAAACACAAAATGAGCCTGTGTTAAATAAACCTGTTTTTATGTTATTTTTTCAGCTTTCATCAAGGACATTAACACTTCTAGTAGGAATATTGAACAAGTGTCTTTAATTTAGTTATAGTATCAGACTGGAACATAGCTACTAGCTGATCCTTATTCTTAAATGACTTCAGCAGAAATAAAAGAACAAGTTTAAGGTTAATTAAATTGCCAGAGTCTTGGAGACCCCAGAGTTTTATACCCAACAGAGCATACAGTAAAGCATCACTGTCCCTTCCCAAACACCTGCTGGCAGGAGAAAAATATCTACATTGTAAAGGTAAAACTTGGTTGTTTGTTCCAACAACACAAACATTAACATCCTGGTAGAAAAGCAACATCACCTGTCACTCTTATTAAGGTCAAACAATTGTCTGTAGGCAGCCTTTTTGAGCAGATACCACACCTAAAACCAGCTTTTTCACTTCCAGACTGATGCCCCAGTAGAAATAAAATGACCAAGTATGGTATGGCTTAGTAAGTTAAAACCATTTACTAATTATTTATTCATTTACAGATCTATATGTCATCCTGAGAAACATGGCAGATGCTAGATCAATCTTTTATCAATTATAATCCCAGCCATTAGCCTGGTCTCACATGGCCTCATTAGTAGGTGTTACTAATGTCGCAGTTTAAATGCTGAACTCAGCCCTTCCACCGTTAGCCCCTCACAGACGAGCTAACGTGGCCAAAATAGCATCGCTGCTGCTCCCATGTGACTATTTGTTAAGTCCAGCTCTATCAGGAGCAAAGCCAGCTCTTTAAGGAGGAGGACCATGGGATCATGGAAACATCACAGCCGCCAGAGACACATACAAGCATTCGGGTCCAGATCCAGACTCATGAATACCAGCGTGACCGGGCTTTAACGCTTAAATCTAATTCACAGAAATGTAAAACTGATTCCTGTGACTCTGAGCTAGCAGTCACAATCGAAACTCTGAATGAAAGAACCGGGTGCAATGTCGCTAAGTTGCAAAGTCTAAAAGACGGCGTCGCAAATGAGACGTGATAGCGTGAGTTTAAATATTCCTAGATCTAATTCTGGGAAATGGTTTGTCACTCTCGAGACAAGACAGATGATGGAGAGTCTGAACGATGGACGCCTGGGGCAACAATATTTACTTAGCCTTCATTTCAGCTATTTGCACACATGTACGGGCAGAGGTTTAACCTAAACCAAACTCTGACCTCTCCCGCCACCGGGGCTCTGTTACACAAGCCCGCTTCTTCTAGTCTTCCCTTTGCATGCCTTCCTATAATGTCAGCAACGAGCTCCTGTCAGGCTGTTTTTAAACACAAGGACACAAACTCAATTACAGCAGAATGGCTTTCAGGAGTCATCCACTGTCCTGAGACATACAAACACCTGCTAATGGTTGTCAGATTTGCTGGCAAAAGGGGACAAAGGTCAAAGCAATCTGCAATCCACAACAATCAGCAGCTTCCACAAGCATCGGGGGACATAAACACACGGATGGGCTAACAACTCTGCTCAAAGTACAAGAAAAACAACCATTTTGCGTCCCGTTTCAGAGAAAAGGACATGAAGTTAAGCTGTTTTGGATAAATTATCTATAAAAATTGGCCAGAGTTAAGTTGTTTTTTTCTACAGCTAGTGTCCTGAAACTATTCATGTACCTTAAACATTTTTACATCGAGTCTTTTGGGTTTAGCGGTTTACGATACTATCAATAATGAAAAAAAAACAAACATTTATTACCTATTTTTAGATTACTGTATGGCTGTAATCGCATAGCACAGCATTCATAGCACCACAAACACAAATACTGCTCTTGAAAAATATTCCCATTTAAACAAGTTTTTTCAGTATGCCCTAATTCCTATGGTCCATTTCAAAAACTGTTTTCTTTTCTCTTTTGTCAGATTTATGGAAAGCAAAATAAATCATTGTGTTCTTAACTAATTAGGTGATTCAAAGTAGGCATTTATTTTGGGGGCCCAAAATAAGGAAGGTTGGACACAAATACATTGTACTGTAAATACAGATACTATGAATTTTCCTGGACAATAAATTGTCTCAATTATTGCGATAAATATAATGCTGTTGTTTTGAGTCCATTTTGTAGTGACATATTGATAATGGCATAGTAATGCTGCAAGTCCACTCTATCAAAAACCAATAAACTGCAATTTTTTAAAGAACACTTAATTAGAACTGGAAGATATTTTAAATATCCAAAATAAAACCTAACAATCAAAAACCATTTAAAAACAAAAATAAAAACACACAATGGAACTCATAAATAAATATGCCCTGCAAAATATTAATCATAAGAGCAAAAATTATTTAGCTCATTTTAATTTATCATGTGAAAATTTGCTTATTGCGACTGGCTTACAAATACTGAAAACCATCAATAATTAACCAATTTTGCGCTAATTTGTGTCCGTTTACCACAAATCTCCAAGAAAGTACACTTAAGCCTTAATGTAAATTAAAACTCAAGAGTTAAACCATCCGGTGATTACAGAGGTCTTATAACCAGCAGTCAGCGGACAATAAAAGTCTGTCTCGTGGGATAAATACATTAATCAGCCAGTCATAACCCACATGTGTGGGAGATATCCGAGTTACATATATCTGTTCCTCTGCATTCAACTGTTCTCTGGCCAACATACAAAAGAACTCAAAATATCACAGAGGGATTGAGGGGGACATCAATCTGTAGAGGACCCTCAGCCGTGTAATCCTAAACCTTCACCTTCCTCTTAATACCCATCAAGTCCCCCTTTTAATACCCACACATTCCGGGACAGAGTAGGCCCACAACAAATGGTCCTCCGACAAAGGGCAGAGTTCGGCCAGTAGTACACGGAGGGTGACATGTGTGCGTCTGTGCACATTTCTACAGTCGGAGTCAGAGAAGAGGATAAGTGGGGGGCTTTCGTTACTCTTAAGTAAGCTAATTTGAGGAGCTTCGGCCAAAAGTCTGTCAACTCGCTCTAAGCCTCCACATCTGAAACCCACCGGGGGTCCGAGAAACCGCCGTGGCTCCCGGCCCGTCCCACTCTGTCCAGGCCTCGGTTTAAAACGAGAGTGAGAGAAAGATGAGAGCCGGACCAATCAATAAATACGCAGAACACATGCACATTCACCAGGGACACCCGTCCAAACAGATGAGAGCGGTGGGAGGGGAGGGATTTGCACGGCGGACAAAGTGGTGATCAGTGTACATGTTACAATTATAAAAATAAAAAGCCTCCTAAATCATGAGATGAAAGTGGAGTGCAAATGTGATGATTAAAAAGGGGGCAGGAGTGCAAATGGCAATACCCACAAATACACTAGAAACGCAGCTATAAATGCCAGCTGGCTTTTCTGGCTCGCTGCAGATGGAAACTACCGAGTACCACTCGCATGATGTTCTATTAACTTCAGGCCACCGCAGAAATACAGCCAAACTTCACTATTTACTGTGTAAATCTGCAGCTAGAGGACACTCAACCTAGTTTCTCTGACTGTTTTAACTTTTACTAAGGGAGAGGTCTATCACAATCGGTCCATCTTGTAATAAAAGTGGGAGTCCCTGTGTTGTGTCTCAACATGCAATATAAATAGAGCTGCACGCAGAATCATAGATACAAAGTAAACAAAACACCAAGACTGGGTGAAGCAGGATCTCCCGCTACATCAGCAAACCGAAGCGCATTTTAAGTACTGAACCCACAGAGGGTTTAGATGTTACTGATGACCTTTTGATGCTCAGCTCTGCAATGTGTCACATCACTCCTCACTGTGTGTGATGCACTAATGCAGTAGTCCCCCCTAGATCACAGTCCACTTATATTTACTGTCCCCTCAGCACACAAGGTAACTTAAGGAAACATCAGAGGTAACCCCGACCAAAAATATACGGCGCCCTGCAAAAGTATACACACCCCTTGAACTTTGAGATTTGTCCCATTAAAAACAGAAACTCTGATGTGTTTCGCTGGGATTTTATGGGTTAGACCAACACAAAGCTGTGCATAATTGAGAAGAAGGATGTTGCCTCACTGCCTGAATGTTATAAAGGAATATGTAGCTGGAAAGTGCAGCATGCATTAGTATTCAGTTGTCTTTATTCAGACACCCCTAAATAAAATCCATTGTCACCAAGTGGTTTCAGAAATGTGCTAATTTGGAGAGTCTGTCTGTATTTAAGTATTAAATTATCTGTTCTGGGACTTCAAAGGTTTGTTAGAGAACATGGGCAAATAAACAGCATCACTGAAACCAAGGAACATACCAGACCAGTCAAGGATAAAGTTAAGTTTTAAGTGGAGTTATGTTGTAAAACAATGTTTTTATTGCCAACTTCTGAACATCTTAGGGAGCTGTGTTCGATCCACCTCAACAAACTTTAGATATTCAAGTTGGGTAACAATGCAATAATAAAATAAAATAAAATAGAAATATGTCTAATTGATAAGTAAGGTTCCTCTAAAGTGTAAACTACGTGAGGCTGAATTCATAAACACGGCATGCTTTCCAGATTTTTAGTTCTGAACATTTCTGAAACCCTCCCATTTAATAGTTATGTGTTAATGTAATGGTAATGTGACAAAATCAGAAAAAGTTACCAATAGTTATGCAAATCTCTGTAAAAGTGACCAAATTTATTTTATGGTAAAACTAAGAGTTAGAAAGAGGTGAGATCTACTTCTTAACAAAGACATACTTTTTTATTTTTTTATCACACTGCTATTCACTCAATCTAGGTTTTGACCTCACTAAAGCATCAACTCTTAGAGATTACTGACAGTTTTAGATAAGGGCTCCCTGCAAGACTGTCTAAACTAAATACAACTCAAAACTGTTTAAGACAACTCCTGTGGGAGGAGGCCATATTTTCATTCAAAGGAAAGTGGAAAAATAGCCCACTTATCGTCAAAGACTGTTGATGCAACCAAGATGAAGCAAAGCAGGCAGGAGGGTAAATGTAATTAATCCGTCCACCTCTGGCTGGTGACAGACAGCGGCTGTAAGTGTGCAGGCAGAGAAACTCCCACCTGCACCGGCAAATCAAACACACAATTTTAACAATGTAGCTCTGTCAGATGAACATCAAGCATGACTGGAGGCACAAATGGACTGACAAAATAACAAACACGCACAGCGAGTTGGTGTCCTGCCCTCCGTCAGACAGCACAATGAGTGTGTAAGGGGATCTTAATGAAGGAGTCCCCCGAGGCAAAGCCTGATGCCTCCGTTGAGGACTTGTACCGTTAGAGCTCATTAAATGAACATGAGTACCATCACTGACATGATGGGAGTGTGTATGTGTGTGTGGTGTTCAGTTACAATGCCACCTTTAGCTGTTTGTGTCATGCAGTACACATGCTGCTTTGGATAAATTTATTGGATGTGCACGCCTGTCAGCCCTTAAATGAGGAACGTGAACATTTCGTAATCCATGTATTGGCATTTTATCCCTGGAAAGGTCACAGATTTGAAAAATAAAGACACTGAAAACATGACCTGGGATCTGGCTGAATGGAAGGGGAGAAATTTTCACATTTAAAACAGAGAAGAGCCAAAGGTGAGGAGGACACAGAAAAGTTCCTCAAGGAAAATAATACCAAGTATGAGGTAAGATAGGCCACACATAAAAGTTCAGAAACCAAAAGAATATTTGTTTTAAAAATTGGTGAAAATGTGGACTATGGCTTAACACTGCCATCTTGTGGCTGAAAATCATAGTGCTTCCAGCAAGGTCATTCAATTCACCTATCTAAACTTTATTTTATTGATCCCGAGAAGAGGCAAGATAGGGAGGAAGTGAGGAGAGATGGTCTAGCTAAGGAAAGGGATGATAGATCAAAAACCATGCAACTCATTTTTCATTTGGAGCTGCATGATTTTAGAAAAACAATATTTCTGCATTTCACAATGATAATTTCAACAATGAACCCACATTTTCACTGGTGCCCTCTAACCTTTTCATCACCACAGAGTTGCCTCCATCTTCCTTGTCTATTCTAATCTTCTGCAGTTTGTATAAGTTGAGAGCATAAAAAACAGTCAAAGTCCTTCTTTGTGGCCAAATGTTATTGGAAAGCAGAGTTACACTCCATGCCACCTGAAAATGTATTGCCTATCACCATATTATATTTTTTTGATATTATAGATATTGAAATTGGTGATGATGATTTGCTGTCCGATATGTTCTGCAGCTCCAATTCAAATTCCTATGAATATTGTAATTGTAGAAGATTTGAAGGACTTGAATATTAATTATAATAATTAACATTTATTTGCAGAGAAGAAGCTCAGTTTACCTCTCTTCCCTTGTGGGTGACCAGAGCAGCAAGTGGTTTAGCATAGAAGCGGCTGTAGCTGAATCCAAGACAGCCGTACATGCTGTTAGCAGTCAGCTTCAAGGCCTTCTGACGGATGTCGTACTGAGGGGAAAGGAACAGAAAACAGCTTAGAAACTCACAACTATCTAGTATTTCAATCATTAAGAAAAACTTACATTTTTTACATTTGTTCTCAGCAAGAAATTATGCTGCCGTGTTCAAGTTTCACCCAGTTAATGTATTTATGTTTTATTATGATACAACCACAAGCTTTAATGTATATTAAAGGGGATTGTTATATTAAATAATGTCAATACAAAGTACAAGGACTTGTGCATGTGAGAAACATCATTATAGAAGGACAAACCTGCATGTAGAGATCTGGATTGATGTCTTGTTGTTTCATGAGCTGCTTAACATGTTTACGCCGTTCAACCAGTTTTCTGATTTCCTTGGGCAGGATTCCCATTTCCAGGTTGGAATCTGGAATCTCAGGAATCTCCTCTGGCTCATCATCCTGTTACGAAATGTGTACAAAGGTTGGGACTTAGTAATCTGCCTGACGAAGTACATCAGTTGTAATTCATCTGAACGCGAGTGAATTTCACTCACATCAGTCTTTTTGTGGGAGTTCTGTGCCTGCCTCTGTACAGTGGTGAAGCAAATGTTGAACTCTTGGATGATTGAAGGGTACAAGCTGTTGAAGTCGAGCAGCAGCACAAACTTATCATAGAAACCTGAGTGGACAAATGAGATGGGGTCAGAAAACAGACTCAATTCAGAGCTAATCAACATTTTTAGGAAACACTTACCGACTTTCGGATCCAGCACCAGACCTCCTGCGTAGGCTGCCTTCTTCTTCCTCTTACCCTTTCCTGCATCTACATCGTCCTCTCCCTCAACCTGGATCAATGCAATCAAAAAGGAAAAAACTTGTTTAAAAAATGTAATTTAAAAGAAAAAGTACATTTTTGTGCAGTTCTATGAGCACTTACAGTGTCCAGATGGGCCTTTTTAAAGCTCGGTTTGTCAGGGACAATAAAGTTTTTGTCGTGGAAGGCATGAAGCAGCAGGAACTCGTTCCTCTCAGAGCGACCACCCATTAGTGTGCGAGACTGCAGAGAGGCCGCAGAGAGAAACTCAGAGTTAGAAGCACAAGAGATTAGAATTAGGACAAAGTAAACTGTACAAAGCCAGACAATAGCTGGATATGCTTTTAGGCAAGACTCGTGTCTAAAATATTAACTTTATATCTCATGTCCAAAATCACTCAAACTATGACTGCCTTCCTCAATCTATTAAATGTACTGACTCTGCAGATCATTTGGGTGAGCCTTCAGGTCAAACTTTTATTTAGAACGATGATTTAAAAAGGTGATTAAAATGCTAACGATCATGATTAACACCAAAGAGACAGACAGAAATTCATAGTTTAGGAAAACAAAAGGAACAGTGAGTTTTGAAGAGGTATAAGGTTGAATTGTTGATTGTTACCAGGACATTGCCGGCGATGCTGGTGATCTGCAGGGCGAGGGGCAGCACATTAAGCTCACACATGATCTGGAGGATCAGCTTTGCGTCAGTCCATGTTAACTCCAGCAGGTATAGCAGGTGAGGAGAGTCGCTGAGGCAAAAAGAGGCACATTTTACAATAAACAGCTTCATTTCCCTCACTCCTTTCTAATATGGTAGTAGCTCACTTTGGGTTAGTCATGAGCTTTGAAATTCACCTGTAGAGATTTCTGATGCTTTCCTGAGGAACTGTGACCCGCTCCACCTTCAGTACCTGAGCTGCGAGCTCCGTCAGATGATAACTTTTACAACGAATCAGCTCTTTGGCCGAGATCTCCACGTCACACACCAGACGGCCACACGTTGCACTCTTCTCAGCAAATGCTCCACGGCCCTGAAAAACCAGGAATACAATATAGCAGAGAAAACACAAAATGGAAGATTTATTTATTTACAAACCTACTACAGTACAGAAACATATTTCTGCTTCTGATTCTGTTTTCTTACCCCCAATTTGGGCATATTTGCCCTCCTGAGGCGTCCAATCTTAGACCAGTGGGGGACCTTGCACACATTGATCCTCTGCAGGAGAACTTCCAGATCAAAGCCGAAAATATCATGACCCTGCAGGTAAAAGCAGGTGATGATTCAAAGGGTCGCTGAATACTGGTTTCCCTCAACTCTGTTGTTTCGCTGAACAATAGAAACTTCCAGGTCGCAGTGACGTATAATTAGGCAGAAAAACAATATTTTTGAAAAAATCTATTAGCTGTCCAATTTGTGACTCACACTAGTGACGCGCCAACCAGAGATGTTTGTAGACCATAAGTCTGACCCGCCAACAGATTTTATCCAGTTTTGTTAAAATTCAAAAATGATTTTTTTAGCAGAAAGAAAACATTCCTTCTGCTAAGCTACTAGAGCTAAAAGAAATCCAGTAAAATTCTGAATTTTATTGCTGAACAGATACAGTATGTCTGAATAACTACAAAAAAAAATTTGAAAATATCTTCCTTACTTCTTTACGAGAATAAAATCTACCTGACACTGAAAAGGCTAACCGAGTCTTCTTTCTCATCAAAGTGTCTCGTAAGTATGGTGCATTCACTGATCAGGAAAAACAGATCGTACTTTCAGTTCCCAACCACATGGACCAGCTTAAATGCCTCCATTTCAAATTAATGTGGATTTTTAGTATTTGCTTGTACGACTGTCTGTTGCTCACCACCAACACATCAGGGTCAATTTTGTGCATCTTGGCCAGGAAGCAGCCGAGCAAGGTCCGCTCTGAAGTTGCCATCTCCACCTTCACTTTCTAAAAAAAGATTGAGGTCAGTTGGTCTATTATTAATTTTATACAGCAAAATGTATTCTTAGTAAAACATCTGGGCTTCCAATCATTATTAGGGGACATCATTTGTACTGCTGCAACTGAGAAATGAGCTTTATATTTAAATGTTAGTGTGTCTTAAAGAACAAGAGGAGGATAAAAAAATGTCTTAAATATAAGTAGCAGCTTCAAGTGATGATTCAAATTATGGCTAAACAATATAAGAAAATCTTTCAAAGGTATTTATATTGGTAAGTATTGCCCATTAACTATTTTTAAAAATGAAAGCAGTGCTGCTAAAGCTAGGGTCTGTCCTTGTATGGTCACTTACCTTCTTCTTGACAGCATCTTTGAAGTCGTAAGGAAAAATGCAGTCAGATGGTTTACTGATCACTGAGGAGAAACATTGTTGCAATCAGTTTGTTTTAAATCTCATCCAAGTTTTTATTGCATTTCATTACAAATTTGTCAACTTCATTCATTACAGGTGACTGTGGCTCAATGAGGAAAGTATTGCAATCCAAAATCTTGTGGGATCACAACAGCCTTTGGCAAGGCACTTAAACCCAAGTAGCCTAATGACTAATGATTTATGAATGTGTATTTGTGAGTGTGGCTATGTGAGTGATTGGAGTGGTCGCTTTGACTACAAAAATACTATTTAAATTTACTGCTTCTAACAAGTGAATAACAACAAAATACCAACAGCAGAAAATGTTCAACACTTACCACAGAAATGAGTTTGATAGGGAGGCTGAGGAGGAGCTTTATCCATATGGAAGCTGTAGTGGATGAGCGCAACAAGAGACACGATCTGCAGAAAAATTAATGTTGCATTAAGTGAAAAACGTGATCAACCCCGTTAATCTACTGCATATATTCCTTTTTCTAAAAAATATATACAGCATATAGAAGTGTTTCCTACAGCACAGTATAAAGGCAATTCTAGGTAAAAGAAAAAATATATTTGGCCACAGAGAAGAAAGCTTCCACCCAAATATTTAGATATTTCTTGAGAATTTCACATATTTACCAAAAAATAAAAAAATAAAAAATTTAAAGACATACATTTAAAATATGAAACTACAATACTATCGAACAAATTGTAAATTTGTATGAAAGCCACTTAATGTGATTATAAAGTCAAACATGTCAAATGTAAATTCATAATGATACATGGTGAATTTAAAATGCATTTCTGGCTATTTTCAAAGTATAAGTGGTACATCTGGGCTCTGGTGTCAGAACAACTCCCACATATCACAAAACAAAATGTCAGATTTTGTTCTAGCAAACTTCTGACTTTACAACGGCAGAGATTTTCCCAGATTTGAAATATGTCTTTAATCATAAAATCATATCCCAAAAACATACAACTTATTCAAGTTTTATCTTGTAAAAACTTTATCTTCTGCTGATTTTTTTTCTCCATTTATCTACAATTGTTCTAGTAGTACTTCATTGTAGTTTTCAAACTCAATTTACCAAAAAAAAAAAAGGTTTCACTTTTACATAAATGTTTTCCAAGCGCTAAACCAGGTATTCCAACCTCATTGTGATGCGTCTTGGGGTTCTGAACCGTCTTGAGGCTTATGGACATTATGGTTATGGGTGGAGGCTGCAGATCTTTAATCACAGAAACCAAGTCACTTCTCACAGCGAGAGCCTCCACCTTACACCAGCTGACCGGTTGGTTCATCAGCTCTAACAAAGACAAGGTGGAGAAGTTAGAGCTGCAGAAAAAATTGTTTAGATACATGGATCACAGAAATAAGTGATATTAATGGCATCATTCTTACGTGGTGCCTTGATGTCCAACCAGCAGGGGCCTTTTATCTTCCTACTGAGAAGGAAGTGCTCCAGGCTGGAGGTGTTTGTTCCAAAAACATGGGAAAATGTCGTCCCTTTAAGGTCAGATGGCAAAGCAGGAAAGTCTGCCTGTAAAAGTAAACTTATCCTAATAAACCAGCATCAACCTGAGATGAATTTTAGGACATTTTGCTCATGTGTGTCTGCTTACAGAATATCTCACTTCCAAGTAGTCGCACTGACTGGGCACGTCAGGAATTTCAAAAGCATAGCTCTTCTCCACTTTCTGCAAAGACAGAAGCAAAAAACAGGCATGGATGCCAGTTTTATAAAAAAAAAAAAAAAAAAAAAAAAATCAAGCTGTAACTGATACCAACCTTAGATTTAAACTTCATAATCTTGAACTTCTCCGAAAGCTCGTTGAACTCCTGGTAAACGTCCATCATCCCCACTGGTTGGTCCGACACGGCTCCGGTTTTCGGATTTGTTTTCTGGGTTTTTTTTGCAATACAAACAGTTCAGATATAAGCAGTTTTCGTCAGGAATAAGTCAATTGCAGTTTTCACTGAGTGTGTGACACTTACAAATTCCCGAGGAAGAAGGTACATTGTTCTGTCAATGTTCTTCACAGTAACGCAGCAGCTGACATGAGACTGCGCCGACTCGATCCACACTTTCCCGAACAGATACACCACGCCTGGGTTGCAATTTAATATCAAGTTATAAAATCTCAACAATGCTTCTTTTAAGAAAAAACAAACCGCCAAAGGAACAAAACATTTTGTTTATTTTGATGAAAAATGCCTAAATATCACACCTGGTTGGTTGTATGGGTCTTCAAAAGCATCCAACCAATAGAATCGGAAGACCTGTTCCCCATCTGGGCCTTCCACCAGAGGGAGCTTGCTGGAGTCGACCTGCACCTCCGCTGGAGCTTCACTGACTCCACCTGCTGCCTCCTGTCCCCAAGAGCTTCCAACTCTGTTGGGCCTAAAAACAAGAAAAAATATAAATATCTTCTAAATACATACTTTTCACATGTTCTTTCTAATACTGATTCTAGATATGCATCTTGTTGAGATTTGTTTGTCAGATTAAACGATAATAAAGGTTCATTTATTGAAAAAAACCTTTAAACGGGTATTATGCACTTTTTATTAAGTCCACATTTCTGTTTTTTTTCTCATTGATCTGCTGTATTCAGACCTTAAATGTTATATTTTATTTGCTGGAAAAATCATCAGAATTAACCAAAACAAAAGCTGGAAAACATCAGTTTGTGTGTAATTCATCTATATATGGTTCTTCTCTTAGTGAATTTAGTTATTAAAATAATTTATTAAATGGGACTTTATGTGTCAGAAATATCTTAAGTACAATACACAGAAAATCTATTGCATGATTTTAGAGCAAGTCAATTTTTAGCTCGATTGGTTTTGATCGATGACCAGGCAGTTGAAAAAAGAAAAAATAATAATAATCTGATCTTTACATCTTACCCAGGTGTAAAGATTAACCAGCCACTGATGAACCAGAACTGACCTGGGAATTAACTTGATCCTTAGGGAAAAACATCTAACTTCTAAGTTACAAACTCACAGCAGAACTGGATCCTGACGTTCAGCTTTGTGCTCCACTTTAACTTCAGTCGCTGTCAACCCTCCTTCGGGTTCAAGTTTGGCTTCATCTTTAGATACAGCCTTCTCCTCCTCATGCTCAACCTCCATTGGCTCATCAAAATCGACCCCCTCAAAAGCCAGACTGTTGTCCTCTGTAACAGACAGCAACATCAAGATTGGTTTTGTCTTATTGTGAAGGAGCTCAAGAGTATAAAAACTCCTGACATTCCATCTAACCTCTCTCTTCGTTTGGCTCCTCCAGCTCTGCTTCATGTTTTTCTGGAAGAACCTCGGTAGTTGCGGGTGGAGGACGGGCTGACGGCTGAGGAGAGGGGTCCAGAGGCGGAGGTCGGATCACCTTGGCTTTTAACCCCGAAGATGAGGGCTTCTCCTGCTACATCAAGGTGTTTGCATAATTATTCAACTGTGATGTTTGCGCTGACAGATTCTTGCAAAACCTCCACATAAAAAGCAATAAAACTACATGTAGGTCAGGATATGATGGCTTCACCTTTGGCACATGAGGTTTGATGGAGAAGATGTTCAAGCTTGATCCCACTGGCTTCTTTTTCTTCAGGGTAACCAAAGGTGGAGGAGTGAGAGCTGAAGATTTCTGGAACCGCAGATGAATGAGATATTAGAGAGGTTAAAGGCAGCAGGAACTATTTGTTATTCCAGCCAGTGGGAGAATGTTTGGCTTAATTTTCCACTCATACAAACCTCATTGTGTAGATCTTGTAAAATATCCCCTAACAAGTCATCTTTGGACAGATCTACATCTTTCTGTAAGAGAAAAAAAATGACAAAACATGTGAAAAATGTAAGAACATCATCTAATGTCTGACAAACCATCTACAGCATACGTGGCAAAAACATTAAGCATCCAGTGAGTTTAGAGAATATCTTGTCAAAGGTTCTCATAAATACCGACCTCTGCAGGCCTCTTAACATTGCTGTTCATGAAGAGACTCTTAATAGTGTTAGGCTTCGCTACAGAAGATTTCTTCAGAGTTTTCTTTGACTCTCCCCCTTTTGCGCCCCCTTTTCCTGTAAGCACAAACCAAATACTTAAGCACACAATGTCTGTATTTTTCAATTCTTCCAAAGGATTTTCAGCTTGTTACCTTTGCTTTCTACAACATCATCGTCTAAATCATCGTCGAAGATCTCTCGCCCGTCTTCAACATATCCTGTGCCGTCTGAAAAAAGGAAGGCGTTACTTGGAATAAAAAACCCTCCATCAGCCTGTGTTCTGCAGCGGTTTCTCAAAACCAGATCTCACCATCGTCAATAATCCAGTCGTCCTCCTGCCTCTCTCGCACCATTTTCGAGTACTGCTGCTCGTCCACCTCTTCGTACACGCTGGTGATCTCCTCCACCTGCAAAAGGCAAACACCAGCTAAACACAGACTGAAGAGAAACACAGCAGAAATCCATCTTATGTTCACTTCAATTGAGCTTTACGAATTAATACCTAGAAAAACAAATGGGTTTTTTAAAGTTTCTTGAATGGATAAGCACTATGATGGAAAGTTGAGTGGAAGAAAAACAGCATAGCAAAAAAAAAAAAAAGTACACACGTAACATTGAGAGCCGCAGGCTTGAGTGGATTATGAAGGAAAGCCTGTTAAAGAGTTTGGGGGACAATTCACAAAATGTGGACTGCAGCAGGAGTCAGATCTTTAGAAACCACCACACAGACCTGGGACCAGCAAGCTGATCCCAGGCCTTGAGGAGAGTCTTTTGAGTAATGTCAGGGGATAAAATGAGAGATCCTGGACCAAACAATGCAGCTTAACTAAAGGCCACATGTACCTGTAACAAACCAAGACCAAGTTCTTACCTACACATAATAAATACCAAAATCAGCAGTAACAAAACACTTCAAATAAATCACTCTGTATTAAGAACACTGACTAGGACTAATTGTTGCTTACTGCAAGATGTTACTGTAGAAAAGCAAAACAGTAAAAAAAAAAAAAAAAACAGTCTCAACCTGCCACTGGTTTTATGAATTACATAAAGAATCTACAAAAGCAAAACAGAAACATATTGTCTTTATCACCTCATATTTGATCTTTTCCCCCTTTTTGGCCTTCTTGAGCTGCTCCAGGGCAGACTTCCTGCCCACCTTCTCCCGCTTCTCTCGTCTGGAGCGAGATTTGGCCAGACCGCAGGCATCGCCCTTCTCATCTGAGGAAAGTTACACAATGATATATATATATTTATATACAAAATCCTCCAATGCTTCTACATTTACACTCAATTAGAAATAAAATTCTGATGTGTGTAATATTAGAGGTGAGTTTCAACAGCAAAACTGTCAAAAAAAATTAAAGAATTAACTTTTTTTAATTACCGGTAAACTAAAAAAAATTGCTTGACCACTCTCTAAGGCCAAGAGAGCAAATTAAACCAAAAATAGTAATATTAATATTTACTAAATGTTTGTAAGTAGCCTTATGACACTTGCATGTAGCAACAATTGCTACTTTAAGGTGACCTTTCTGATTGCCATCGTGTGAAAGCACAGCTGTATGTTTCACACCAGAGGAATGTTTTCTTTTCAACCTTAGAAATTTTTATGACACACTTTTTTAATAACTCGCTAACCAGTCAGGTGGATTTGATTAGCAGCGAATGGATGGACACATTGAGATAATTCTTTTGGAAGTAAAGTTGTAGTAAGGCTGAAACGAACAACGACGCTGAGTCAGTGTCCTTATGTGGGCCAATATTACCTTCTGAAGTATCCTAATTGTTTCTTTTCCTTTTTTTTTATCAAGAACAAATACCAGATTCACGTGACAAACCTAATTTGCATCTATCTAATCCCGTCGTAAAGAAACAAGCAGTACTCTACGCCAAAGCCTTAGTTTAGCAGGTGTTAAACTAAGTTAGCCGCCGTGTTAGCTAATAATTTCATTTTGAACGCCCAAACAAGCAGCTGTCCTGTGACGGAAAACCGGAGACACAAACTCACCACCGTCCGGAACCTCCATGTCTTTATCTGGGTCTGCAACCGGAGCCATTACTTCTGTTATTTGGTCTTTATTCCGACAGCAGCACAACAACACAGCAACCCGCGCCAAAGCGCCTTCCCGGGGAAAGTCATATGCAGGAAATGACGTCAAGTCGCTGTCAGCCAATTACCGGATATGCTGTTTATAATGTGCCCAGAAGGGGGCGACATTGGTCTATCGTATCGTAAAGTGGTTTTACTGTGTGTTATTTATAGGAAATTCACTAACCTGATGGATTACATTTCATTTGCATTTTATATCATTGTATTAAAATGCAGCTACGCCCAACATCCAAAGATCTAAAGGTATTATTTAAAAAAAAATGTATTTGTTTATGAAATGGAAAGAGAAAGTTTTCCTGTTTTAATTCAATCAGAAAGACTTTTCATTCAATTGAAAAGCTAATCATAAACCCACCCCTTCTCTATTTTGCCAAAGTGAGCAAGTTAGTTTAAGTTCAGAGGAAAAGAGTTCTGTATGTTGTTAAAAGGTACTAGGGTAATTGATTAAACAGAGAAAATCTTTTCAAGTAAAAGGAATTAAATCTTTGTCTTTTCCAATCTCGCTGTCTAGACTATTTCATGTAATTTTATTCAGTGTAAAGGAAGAAAATTAATTTGTTTGTCTAATAAATAACCTTGTCCTTTCTTAATATACCATTTATGACGACAACTTTAAACTATTGTTCTCCGGTTTTTAGTGTCTGTGTCACTGGACCTCCATGATGTCCATTGCCACAGAAACGAAGCCGGTCTGTAAAGGGGACAATAGATTCCTGTCCCAGACTGGGGCCACAGAGGAACTACAATACAAGCAATAATGAAAACACAAAGCACAGTTTGTCTCTTATTCAAGCTGCTCACTTGAGCTTTCTCCGTAAGCACCGTCACTATCTAAAGTACTGTGTTTCAAAGCTTATCTAAAAAATTGCATACAATAATATTTGATATGCGTATTAGTGTGGGAGTATTTAGAATAGTATTTAGAAAAAACTATATGCTCATCATTCTTTTAGCCAGAGTATTTTTAAAGAAATTATACATTTGACTGTCTATCTCATACATGTTCTGATACAGATATTAATTTAAAAAAACCCTGATATGTTTAGGAGTTTGCTTACCAATATATATTTACTTATATTTCTATATTTTATATATTTGCTTTGATAACCATGGATATAACCATTTATATAACCATGTATATTTTACCAATATTTTATCACAGCACCACTTTTGAATTGAGTTGCAAGAAAGATAAAAGAAAACAACACTTTTCAAGGATACTCTATTAAGATGAATCTGTGCGTCTCATATGAATTAATAGTTAAAAGCAGTTGCATGTCATACATGAAGTTAAGTACAATAGGGGGAGGATTCATGCATGTCTGACAGCCGGATTATCTGCTGCATGTGGCGCTGTGTGGACGGTGGCCCACACTTATCAGTGGCGAGCAGCTGATCTGTGTCTGGGACGGGCTGGACAGGGCAGGACGTATTTGTTCTGCTGTACAGGAGCAAAACGGATATATTCAACAAAAAAAAAAAAAAAATAAGAAAAAGAGGACAAAGCTCACTTATTTCAATCTACCACAGGAGCAGGATGGTGAAACAGCGCCGCGTCAGAGTGAACCCCGGCTGCGCGGCTGTTACGCCTCTTTGTTGCAGAAGAGGATCGTGGAAGGTAAAATAAGGTCAAAACAAGGACTAGACGTAATTTTTTTTAAAATTCACTTATCTTTTTAGGCTATTAGTTAACAGTTTGACGCATTTTCCACGTCTAAGTAAAATAGGAATAAACTGCTTTACTGTTGAAAAGAGAAGAAGAGACTGGTTTAATATATTTTATAACACGCTGTAACATAAGTAAGTTTAGAGTTAGTTCTATATGTATTGAACATTTGACCTAAATATTTAGTATTCATGCTCTGCCTACTGTTTTGTTTGTAATGGTGAAACGGTTTCGTCCACCAATCATCACAGTTCATATTGTTAAAGTGGGCGATGATTGGTCCAAATTTGGGAGCTCGCTCTCCTCTCCTCCGTCACCATAGAAATGGTCCAGATGGTCTCCTTAGACAGACGCTCACTCACATTATTTACCTAATCTCTCATATGAAAAGCGTAACGCAATGTTGTGAAGTTATGACTGTTGCAGGATTTGATTTTATTTTTTTATTATTCTGTTTAAATATCAAAGTTGTACTCTGAGGCAGCTTGATATTAGAAATAGCCGTGGAGTGAGTCCTCTTCCATGCGTCTTTGTCTGCAGCAGCTTCGGGGTTACAGTGGGTGCGCCCTATTTGTCAACCGGAGAAGCAATTGATGCGCCGTGTATTCGTGGTCGGCACATTCTGTACACATGATGCGCCATACAGACCCACTGAGCAGAAACCGATTTCGACCATGTGAGTTATACAAATGCCTATGAGATTTTTATATTATTATTATGCTTTTTAAAGAGTCTTTACTTATTGTGGAAGCTTATATTATTAAGTATTTACAGCAACACGATGCATATCTTACATAAATCTGTTGTGGAGAGTGTCTTCTTTAAAAATAGAAAATAAAAAATCTCCCCTGACTTTGATTCCGCATCGCTTCTAGCCAGGTCTTTCCCCGGCTGACTGTGAAGGACTGCACCCGGTGGGATGAAGGGCAAGAAGGAGGGAGAGGGAGACAGACAGAGGAGAGAGTGGGCGGGGAAAATAGAGGAGACAGAGTGGTGAGGAGAGCAGCATCTCCTCATTGATGCTGAGTCACAAAACAGAGAGAAATCAGCTGCATCCCATGAGGCTTTGGGAAAAATGGAGGAGCTAGAACACACCTGCCCTCATCCCCGGACGGTAGGGAGGCTGTGCACGGCTGTTTGCTTGCCTTTCTGTGAGATGAGAGTGTGTATACTGACTGTGTGTGTGTGTGGGCGTGTGTGTCTGTGTGTGTGAAGAAGGGAGACAGGAAGTAGGGGGAAAACAAAAGGTTCCTCTTCTGCCCCCTGTTATGAAACAGACCCTGGATTGCATGAGGGAGATGCTCAGAGTGCTGAGTGGACGGTGTTGTTGTTGAGGAATCTGCCAAAGGAAGAGAAATGTCCTGCTGAGTGAGAACTGTCGCAGTGAAATCACAGAGCCTCCTGCGTTGGGATACTCCGCTTTAATCCTCTTTGACACAAATCATGCTGTCAGCCCTTTTGTCTCCCCAAGTTGTCATTTACCTATTCCTTCTCTGTCTCAGCCTGTTTTCTTTAAGGCAGTCTCTCTCTTGGCTACTCATGCTATGGCTACTGGCTCTCGTCCTTTTATTTCCTGCCGCTTTAATCCTTCTTAGGCCAGATGCTGTATCTTGTGCCAGATCGGGCTTTATACTGAGCACGCTCCGGCCGCACGCCCTGATAGGCCCTTGTACTCTCCTGATCACAAAGTTTAACCTTGGCCATCTGCTTTTTGCTAAATCTCAACTATCTCACCATGCCCACGGAATCAGAATGAGGCATATTTCCTGAAGGGATTTTTGTAGCTGCTGCTGTCTGAGCTACGAGTTTTCCTGTTTAAATTACATACAGCAAAAATTTTGGAGGAAAAAGCATCAAGCTAAATGTATCGTTCATTGGTGCAGCACAGTCCACAAAATTCCACCCTTTGGACCTAATTGAGTACATTATGTGTTTCAAAAAGTAAAATTATTGTTTTCAACAAAATCAGTCTTGCAACATTTATAAGCACCCATATTTTTATGGCATTGCATTTATGTTTTTATTTTTTACTGTTCTACCACCATAAAAGGATTTTAACTGGAATAGCTGATTGAGCTTTTTGAGAATGAAATCTCAAGTTTGGTCAAGGATAAAACATAAGATGAACTTCATTCCCTTCGTTTGCTAAATAGGATGTGTCATACTGTGGGCCTGTTTCTGTTTCACAGAACAGAGTCCATCATGAGGTTGTTTTTTTTTTTTGGACTACTGGGATATTTTCATATAAAATCTATGGGTTTTGACCAGAAAAGAGAAAATTCATTTTCAATTGATTTTCTTGCTGGATGAAGATCTTAAACATGCAGCCAAATCAATACAGAAATCAACCTTCTTCTTTGTCCATCACACTTTCCAGACCTAATAGAAGACCTGTGGCGTGAAAGACGAGCCAGGACTTTGGAGAATCTAAAGAGGTTGTACAAAGAAGAATCCTCCAAACTACTGAAATATCATAGTAATGTAAAAGCGGAGTTCTGTTCCCTACAGGAGGTTGTAAAAAGTACTAACAGCAGAGTTAATTGCCAATAGGTTGCAGGGGTTCTGGAGCTCCAAAAATGCTATCTAATTTCAAAGGCAGAGCAAGGACGCACAAAACAAGTGTAAACAAGCTTTGCACCTGTATTAATGTAAAAGCAATGAATTCTATATTTTCATGTGGTGTCTTAATAATTATGTTTACTTGTGTAATTACTGCACAACAACAGTTGTGGGCTGCAGTCTGCAGTAACAGACTGCAGCCCACATCTTCGTCTTACTCCGACATTTTTAACTAAATTATCCACAAGTTTAATAACAAGCTAGCGTTTCTGGCAATATGCTTGTGTCCAGAACCACCTCACAGATTCTCTGCGACTGAAGGTCTATGAAACCGCCCCAATTGATTACCTGTTTACCTGAAAACCGCCATCGTTTCAGACTCTTATTTTTCGCCGCCGCTCCTGGAGGAGCCACTGACGTCAGCGGCTTGGCTGAACCTGTTTCCATGTTCTCTTCCTCCTCTCACACTCCCACAGTTTTCTGCTCTGTTTTGTCTCTCTTTCACGGGTGTGAATGAGATTTGGTGAATATTCCCCTGCAGTCAACAGATGGCACACCAACACAGTTTTTCTTTTTTAGGAGGGCTCACATTGCAGCATTTTGACCTTGATAATAGTCTTGCCACTTGCAAATTAGTATATCCCGTATCTGATTTGTTCATCTGTGCTCTCTGGTTTTAATTTCCTTTCAGAGTGGAAGAGAGTTCACTTCTCCCTTCAGAGCCACACTTACCAAGATTTTTGTCCTCTCGTCATGTTCAGTACATACAGTTGATTGGGGAGAGAGGTGAATGTCAGTGATCAATAGCACTGAGTGCAGCCCTTTCTGTCTCTGCCGTCTCAGAGTGCAGAGTGAGCATCAGCTGTAGTCAATACCTTAATGGTGGTTTCTGTAAGTGGCGAGGGAAGGGGCAAATCGCTGTTCTCCAGGGTCTTCCTTTAACCCAGTCCTTTTCTGACTCAGACTCTCACCGAGCCTGCCATCTTCGCCTCGGAGACCAGCTGCGACTGTCGAGCGCCTCACGAGAAGCTCAGCATCACGCAGGCCCGCAGAGGCACCCCAGGTACACGTTCACCTTCATGCTGCTTTTATCCCCATTCTTCACTCTGTCTTTGTTTGATTTCCTCCCCTATTTTGAAAGTAATGTTTTCTAAGCTTTGTCTGAATCCTTGCATTTGCAGTGAGTGCCATTGCAAACGTATTCAAATCTCTTTAACTTTTTCATATTTCCTCACATTATGACCACAGAATTGAATGATTAAGTTTCCACAACTTTTTTTTTTGGCCATAAATATTTCCAAGTCTGTATTCCTTTTATATTAGTAGCTTCCATTTAGTTATCTCTTGAATTTGTATTTTAGTTCTAAATTTGGCACCAAATAAATTGAATTATATAATTACTCTTTATTAGTTATTCAATTGAGTGCAGTTAAAACAAAGTAAGTAATAGCATGAAATAATGAATCATTTGTAAACAATATCAGTATAACCACAGTTATACTGATATAACCACATCAATTATATGTGACTATAACCATACTGAAACGTATCAGTATGGGTATACTGATACGAATAAGTATAACCACAGTTATACTGGTATAACTGTGGTTATAAGGGCTACTTGATTTCGCACAATCAAGTAGCCCTTAAATCAGATTCTGCCTGCAGCTCCCTTGTCTTATATTTCAGCCTGCTGCCTTGAGACTGGAGTAAACTTCTGTCATATCCCTTTGTATTCGTCTTTTCCTGTGTCATGGCTTGATGATCTTTTAAAAAAACAGCCTTTCATAACTCCAATTGTTTCCCCTTCTAAGTTTTTTCTGAACATTACACCAATTAACTTATTGCGCTAACCGTAGCTGTATTGTTTTGTTTTTTTAGTGGACCGGCCGGTCAGAGTCTATGCAGATGGCATCTTTGACCTGTTCCACTCGGGCCACGCTCGTGCGCTTATGCAGGCCAAGAACTTGTTTCCTAACACCTATCTCATAGTAGGAGGTAAGAGAGGCTACTCTTCCAAACTCTTGATAACAGTCTGATGTTTCTGTCTGTGTTCATGTGTTTTCTCTCCGTTGCTCCTGGAACAGTGTGCAGCGATGAGCTGACCCACAAGTACAAGGGTTTCACAGTCATGACGGAACACGAACGCTATGAAGCCCTGAGGCATTGCCGCTACGTGGACGAAGTCCTGAGAGATGCACCGTGGACTCTCACGCCGGAGTTCCTTGAGAAACACAAGGTGTGTTTGTGAGAAACATTCAAGTGCCAGCTTCCCAAAATGCCACTAAGAAAAAGAGAGAAAAAAAACTGGACATGAAAAAGGTTGACTCACCACAAATGCAGTCTACGTTGAAATGATGTGACCAAACATTGGCCTTTGTTTATTTTAAGTCTGCCTGTTTTACGCCAGTATACAGTAGTTTTTGATCATCTTTGTGTGTTAATGCACAGTATGCTCTTGGTATGCTTTCTTATCACTGAAACAGCAAGATCACTGTTTGCTAGTGTCAGTAAACTAGTTCAATAATATGATGTATAGCAACAGGGCTGACCACTACCGAGCATGAACAGGGTGAAGTACAAAATGAAGCAAATCCATTCATAGAAAAAACAAAAATATTTATTTACCATCTAATTTCTGAATGAAATGAGTAGGACTGGATGTTATCGAGGAAGGGGGGTAGAATACATAGGATGTACTACTCTGTGTTAATGTATCTCATAAAAACCCAAATAAAATGCATTGAACTGTGAAAATCTCAATGAGGATGAATACTTTTGCAAGATTCTGTAAGTAGTGCAGAACTTAAAGGGCCTACTGCATGTTCGCTTGAGCTCTTCTCGTGTTTTATTTTATTTATTTTTTATTTCTGCCAGTGCTGTGTTTTCTGCCAAACAGTACATGTCCTTTGGTTGTTTCTCAGATCGATTTTGTGGCTCATGATGATATCCCGTACTCCTCAGCAGGATCTGAGGACGTTTACAAACACATCAAAGAAGCAGGTCGGGCGGTGATCTGCGGGGAATCAGAAAATCATGTCGCACATTTCACCACTAAATGAGGATCAGGCCGAAATAACCTTCTGCTGGTATCTTTCACTATTAACCAGGGATGTTTGTGCCCACGCAACGGACGGAGGGGATCTCCACCTCTGACATAATTACTAGAATTGTCAGAGACTATGACGTCTACGCCCGACGCAACCTGCAGCGGGGCTACACGGCTAAAGAGCTCAACGTCAGCTACATCAACGTAAGACATTGCAGCTCTGCTGCACTTGCATCATGTCAGAACAGCGGCCAAATCTTAATTTGCTGCAGACAAAGCAAGTTCTGGTCACCTGACTAGAACATTTACTTATCATCTTAGATTATATTTTGAACACTTTGGTACTCCTCCTTTTTTGTCACTTTTATAATCATTTTTCCTGAATTTATTTTTTATTTTTTTATCCCCTTAGGAGAAGAAGTATCGGCTACAGAACCAGGTAGATCGCATGAAGGAAAAGGTTCGAAATGTCGAAGAAAAGAGTAAACATTTTGTTTACCGTGTGGAGGAGAAGAGTCACGACCTCATCCAGAAATGGGAAGAAAAGTCTAGAGAATTCATTGGCAACTTCTTAGAACTTTTTGGACCTGATGGGACATGGGTAAGTCAAGCATGGTACTCAATTATAATGCTACAAACAAGGGAGGCAGATATCCACCACATTAATGGTTCATCATAATTCAAGTCTTCTGTCAAGAAGCTTAAAACTTTTTAAAATTGATCTTTTATTGTTTTATATTGGATTTAGTGAAAATGACAGAAATTAGATACTGCTGTTTGCTTTAAAATTTATTGACAGATGAAGATGTGTAAAAATCACAGTTGTTACCACACATTGAGAAAACATTGATTTTGTTTTCCTTAGGCCACTTTGTGTTTTATTTGGTGTTATACTTAGGACCATAGTCCGTTTGGAAGATACATTTGATCAACTTTCTGCCTGGTGTTTCAGTATTTCAACATAATGTTCTTTCTTCATGAAGCCACCTATTGTGCAAAGAACACCAGCCCCACCTAAAGAAAAACAGCAGCACAATATGATGCTGCCACTCCTGCACAGAAGAGCTGGGATGGTGTTTCCAGGCTTATCCTCTGTGTGCTGCAGATATAACAAATGTGTAAATTGTAATATGACTTTTTGCGTTGCGTTTGGAATAATGGCCTTCCTGCCCATGTTGGTACAGGACTTGTTCTATTGTTGAAAATGACAGTTTCTTGCTCGCTTCAGCCTGACATTCATGAGCTCTACTGTTTCAGTTCTGAGGTTCATATGCACATCTTGCACTCTTTCCTGAGCCATTCCTGAGGTGTTTAAACTTGCTTATAATTCTTTTTCAGTGGATGATACTTTGCATTTTCTGGATGAATCAAACTTGCGGAGGTCAACAGTTCTTTCCCTGTTGCTTTCACCGAGTCATATTTAGTTTTCCATGAAGGAAGCAGTGTGTTTGTGATTTTCCTGTGAAACGTGTACACACATTTTCCTCTATTTAACTTAATTCAGTCTAAGAAACCCAGTATTATAGACTGGGCTCTTCCAAGTTGTTGAAAGGCATTCTTAGTGTATGTAACCTATTGAATTAAAAAAAAAACACATAAATTTTTTCCCATATATTTCTTTTTGAGAGTTTTTTGTCTTCCAGTTTTGAATCCATCAGGCTACTTTTTTCTATTTTATACCACCAACATACCTAAAACGACATCTGTGCTGCCAAACAACAATCCTCCTGACAAGCCAGAGTTCTGCCTCCTCCTCTTTGTCTTAGCCGCAATGTTTGCAACTCAAATTGTGACCTTTCAGGTGGACAAAATTAACCGGATCCCATCAATAAATTGCTAGAGACGTCAAAAGGCAGTCCTCATGGGCCGATGCGTGCTCTTGCTCCATGACAGCTGAATTAGCTCCTGAGCGTTTCATTCAGCTCTGCAGGAGCAGACTAATGAACCATTCATTTGATTCAGTCGTGTTAAACCAGGGGAAAAAAACGAAAGCATGCAGGGCACCAGCCCTTAAGGGCCGATTGCGGTTCACCAGTGATTTAGGTGGAATTTTAACAGGCAAGGATCGGATGAGAAAAAGAAGCCAGGGGGAGTGTTTTCATTTTTTATAACATCCATCCTGTTGTGTTTACTCACCAGAATTTGTTCCCAGGTCTGCTTTGGGTTTAGAAATTGCACTGCAAATCATAAGCTACACACGTACAAACCTTCATTTTCTTCTTCTTCTTCTTCTTCTTTTGCTGTCGAATAGAAACAAGTGTTTCAGGAGCGCAGTGGTCGGATGCTGTCCTACGCTCTGTCACCCAGAGAATCGCCCTGCAACAGCCCCCCGCGAGAACTGTCCCCGCTGCGCTCCCCGTCCCCTCCGTCGCCCCCTGCCCGCTGGTACAACGCCCGGCCCTCGCCCCCCACCTCCCCCAAAGGCGCATCGGCCTCGATAAGCAGCATGAGTGAAGGCGACGAAGACGAGAAGTAGATGGATTCAGATAGAAACGTTTCACTTCATGGTACACTGCCTGGGAACACCTCACCAAAAAGAACAAACAACAAAAAACAAATCAACAACAACAACAAACACTTTTCTTCAAACAGCGGCTGGAAACAGAACCAGGTTTCCTCAAAGACGTTGCAGATTTGCAATGCTGACATTGATCAGGGGAACTGTGGTCCGGACCTGTGGAGCTAATAAAAAAAGCCATCATTCTCTGGAGAGCCAAGCAGGAAAAAAAAGGGTGAGATGCGAAGACCAGGATGTGGATTTATTCGATGTATTTAATGTCTCCATTTTCTACAAGGACAAGAAGCCTGTCTGCGACAGACTGGCGACCTGTCCAGGGTGACCCCCCCTCTCGCCTT
Organism: Xiphophorus couchianus; assembly: GCF_001444195.1. Classification (NCBI taxonomy): domain Eukaryota; kingdom Metazoa; phylum Chordata; class Actinopteri; order Cyprinodontiformes; family Poeciliidae; genus Xiphophorus; species Xiphophorus couchianus. The sequence continues at coordinate 13,878,452 of NC_040248.1, read as the reverse complement.
GAACGTTAGCTGGAGATAGGCACCAGCACCCCTCCCGACCCCACTAGGGACCAGGGTATTAGAAAATGGATGGATGGATTGACAAGAATCCTGTGCAATATCTGTGAAGAGGACTTGCTTTGGATTGTCCGAGACTAATACAGACTTTCAACCAGCCTGCTTATAATATCACTGGATTGTTTCTTGTTCTGCTTTTTGTCCTTACTTTGTAAGATGCCATCCTTCCATAAGTTTCACTCTAGAATCCCCCAAACATAGAGCTTACAATAGTAGAAAGGTTACAATGGTTACACAAAACACGTCACTAATGCTAGTTTGAACCATTTTTATTTGTGACGGTCCCCCCAAAAGTTCAAGCTTTACTAATAAGATCCTTTTGCCTTTTTAAAGCACTTTTCAAGAGAATTATTATTCAAATCAAAATTCTGCATTCACAAATTTGATGACACCATTGGTAAAGATGAATCAAAAGTCCTAAAATAAAGTCACCTTATATGCAAAAGCTTAAATTCCTAATCAAAAAAGCTGAATAACCCAACCTCTAATTTGACTATATTTCTTCAGTGAAAGCGCAAACTTCGTGTTAAAAATATTGTTGTTTTCAACAAAACAATGTCTGGCACAGTACCTCTTTGCACAATCTACGTATCCAGAGTCCTGGGTCCTCCGTGACGTTCTTATGGAACTCTGCTCCAATGGTTTCCTGTGGGTTTTACATCCAGGCACTGAAATGGGCATGAAAGAAGGTTGATTTTGTGTCTGGGGAACCATTTCTGTATTGATTTGGCTGTTTATTTTGGATTGTCCTCCAGTGAGCGTGATGTTTTTCAGTGTATTTGGCCAATCCTGCCAAGAGGCTTTGTTACAGAGAAGATCAATGTTACTTTTGTTGTACCTGATAGCAAGACAAATGTCCTCATCCTAGTGGCTAGAAGAAATAGGCTTGTGTCTCATGTCATATTTATGCCTAAAGGAAACAAAAACTCACAGAAACTCTAAAAAAAAAAAAAAGTGTTGCATAAATTTAAAACAAATCTGCCTTGGTTGCTATTATTTTAAAGAAATTGTTGGCAAGACCACAAACTGTGCCTCTGGGTGTTTTATTAAAAACAAGGTCTAAACAAAGTCTTTAAATATGACATCACGCTGCTACAATAAATTATTTTACTTTGAGGCTTTTTAAACATCTTTACTAGGGGTGCCAACCAGCTTGTCTGCATCTGTATAATTTATTGCACCATTCATTCTTTTAGTCTTTGGATATGATGATGTCAGTTGTCCATAGAAAAATTCAGATGATACTTGAATTGTGTAAAAAAAAAAAAAAAGTAAAGCTCACATAACTTGCTTAATATCTGTTTATCTCAGGTCTGCTTGCCCATACCAGCTCAGTGCAGATGAGCTTCCATCACCAACTAAATTATAACTTTAATGCAATGTAGACACATTCTATGTCCTGTATGCACATGCTAATCTCCATTATATGTAAACACTTTAAAATTATGTCTTTTTTTTAAATCACCATTGTTCAAAAGGCTTAACAAGTTAATAAAGATTTAGATCAGAATGTATATTGCCAGACATGTCTTTCTTTCATTATAGCAAAAAAAACAAGACAGACGGACGGACCACACAAGAGTTTTCTTTATTGTCAGGTTTGATAGTTTCTACTGCTGATCTCATGCTGACTGACGAGATGAGTCTACTCTGTTACTTCCAGGTGAATGTGGCATTATTGGTCTATCTTGCATACAAATATATCATTTAAGCAATTTGTACAGGAGGATGAAAAACACAGTGATCAATCCACACACTATATGTACAGCTTACACACTAGGTTTATCTACTATATATGTATCATATTCTTTGAAACGGATCACGTAGATGTTTTGATGACAGCAGAGGTTCACAACATCCGAGCATGAAAATGGAGGATCGTCTGTGTTGCGGCATCTTGTTTTAAGTCAAAAAGTACATTTTTAGGACAGGTCTAAAGGGAGACCAAACATTTACCCGCACAATTACTGCTACTCAATAACATAGCACTTTTTTTTTTTTCTGTTTTTACAGCAGGTGTGTGACTAAGCGTCCCTCAGTTTGACTGGCAGGTTTCGAAGGCATTGGCAGTGGTGAAATGCGGAGCATATACAGGATGTGGAAGATTTTCCAACACCGCATTCTTCTTTTATTTTACTTCAGGTGATGCTAAAGGAGATGAAAGAAGGAAACTACTTCAGACTGAATAGTATAGTTCAGAACCGTTGAACTTATGTTCTGTAAAGACGTAAAATTTTAAGCTCAGTAGGATTCTCTCTTGGTGTCTTCTTTTTTTGTATAAAGACAGATTGACTTTGTCCAGAGGCTGAACCTGATGGCAGTCCGACAGGCGGCAATTCCAAAGGGGGTCTCAAAAGAACTTCAATCTCTAAAATACAAACGATATTTTATGTGCCTTAAGAGATTGTCGTGTTTGCTTTGGATGGGGATTTGCATAACAGTCCATTTCTTTTAACAATGGAAATGGAGGTTGTGGATAACCAATGATCTTTCTGTGTGAACGCACTCGAAGAGGGGAACATGTAAAGCATTTTTAGATATGCAAAGGAATGTTCAATAAATGGAGATTTTTCTGTGGAACTTTTTAGTGTAGTTCGGAAAGCAACCAATCCAGGAGAGCCTTTCCTTGATTGATTTTTACCCCCTGAGAGCAAAAATAAGAAAGCCCATGGATGTTAGCTTCTGCAGTAGTGCTAAGATTGTTTCCACTGTTCGAATCTATCCATACAAGGATTTGATTTCTGAACTATTAAAGGCAGTTAAAAGCATTTTCAAAGCTGTTTAAAATATTCATGAATTGTAACTATTTGCGGGAACTTGTGGCTCACTGTGTAAGAAAAAGTGGATGTTTTTATTACTGCTATTTTTATACTGCTTTACTTTTATATTAAGCAGATACTCTGACTGTAAGGGCTTTGTATGCTCTGCTCTCCACACGTTTCCCATAGGAACAGAAATGGTGATGCATGCCTCCAACCTAAATTTCCTGTAAAAATATTCATTTCTGCATCCATAAACACCGAATGGAAACATTACGGTGGTGTAAAGGTTAATAAAATGACACTGATTTACTTAACGATAATGTTTTATGCAACTTATTGTTGTAAGAAGCAGATGTATTCCCAAACTAGTTGTTGGCGTCAGCCTGCACGACCAATTGGATAATAATCAGGATTTATACTAGATGCAGACACCAAGAGAGTTACCTGCTGCACAAAAGATATTAACCGTGTATAACAGCCTAACAGAACATGGCCTGAAAAACAACTGAATCATCCGCTCAGCACACAAGTTAAAGACTTGGTCAATGTGGAACTGCAGTCTTTTCTTTTTTTCATGTAGCTCTGAATGACATTTGAAGTCACTGCACTAAACCACTCTAAAGAATAAATATAACAGACTTAATAAACTGCAAAAAAAAAAAAAGCTCCTCAGTGAAATAAAATGGGAGAACCTAATGGATTTTATTTAGCGCTCTGAGATATTTCACAATCCAGGGTCTTTTCTTTGAACATATTTTCCTCTTACAGCCTCTCCAAACACTCATCTTTGTGTGCCGTGTGACCTTTTTTCCCCCCTTTTTCTTAAATAACAGCTTTTTTTTAAAACAACAAAACATAAACTAGGTGTTCAAATCATCACTAAAATATCAAAAAAGTAAACAACTGCAACATCTAGTTCACTTTAACTCAGCATAAGAAAACGCAAAAGTACATTTACAAACTTTGTTCAAACTCATTCAGAAGACTGCAGGGATCAGCAGGAATTCAAGTGACACACAAGGCCGACCGGATGATGCCAAAAGCACACAAAGAAGTGAGCCTGTTGTTTATTCCCCACAGCAGCATGAAATGATGACAAGCAGAACAGCGTCCGTTGTTCAGGTGCTACAGGTCCATTCGTACCTATGAACATTAATACATTACATATTGCTGGTGTTGGGAAAGCTACTCGGCGCACAATGCTGGAATGGCGGTGTGTCTTATACATACATGACTCGTTTGGTCCTTTTAGTAGTTGTTAATCAGGGTTGCAAGCAGTAGTGTCTGATGAGCGATATTACTTTGAAGTACTGGTTTGTGGCTGGGTAATCTTGGACAATAACGCTAAGCAAGTAAAATATAAACAAAAATATTTTAGACTACTTTCATTTTTATTGCCTCCCTTTAAAATTGTTCAAAATCCATTACACCATGAACCATGGTTCTAAAACAAAAAAAGCATATAGTAAGTTCCCACAAATAAGGCTTTCTTTCATAAATATAACAAAAAAGGTTATGACTTCTAGAGCTTTAAATGTAATGTCTTTGAAGCATTACCTGTTCTACTTTCTTTTTTCAAAAAGGTGCATCTAGTTTCTAATTTATAAATATCATTTTTAACAATTAACCCTGACTAAAAATCTGAAAAAGTGCAATCAAAACAAGTATTTGCCACAATAATAACAAACTAGCCTACTGGCGCATTTAATCAAACGTGTTTCACAAAGAAAAACACAAATAAAAACCTCCTCCTCTTCTCATTTGCACTGAAACATTGCACTGTGTTTTGAGAGAAAGAAACAGAATAAGTCTTTCTAAATCCAAGAAAGAGACTCAATCGGGCTTATCTGGCCAGAGGGAGGAACAGCGACGTCAGAAAACGGCATGAGACAAGAGGTTAAAGACAGGAGTGTTGCAGAGAATTTAACTTCAACAATGAAATTGATAGAATCTACAATTGGGGTTAGATACGTTGCAGCTACAATACCGAGAATTTTTCACTCTGTTCTGAGCCACAACAACAAAAGCTACACTAAAGAAGGTTATTTGCAATTGGGTGCAAATGTAAATCCGGGTCACAACACCCTAACAAACCTTTCACCACCAGTGCAATGTGAAAGCAAGTCTCATCCTAAACAAAGCTTTTACCCACGGGCAACACTTCAGCGCACATGCTCCACACAGAGAGCAGCCGTTTCATGCTGGCAGGCCATGCAGAGTTATCTGTTGGCTTTGTATATGGACTTGCTGGCGTCACGCGGCTCTTTGCTGGGGTTGCTCCAGTCGTCCGCTTCGGGGCTGGTCTTGTAGTGCCGCCAAGCTGACTTGTTGAACACAGGGAGGCGTTCAAAGGACTCACTGGATAGAGCCTTTAAGTGAGAAAAACAGAAGTCATTCACTGAAAAACACAGTCAAGAGCTAGAAGGAAGCTTAAAAGAGACACGCTGAAGTGAACAGGTCCGTATGACTTTTTTTGGGCTTTTATTTTGAGCTGTTGGTATGCATGGCCTTCAAAAGTTCATTCAGTGTAATAAACCAATAAAGTTCAACTAATGTTTGAATGTCAGTGCTAAATACCGGTTTGTCAAAATTCAATAATGTAAGAATTGGTGATTGTTTCAGCTGAATCAGTAGTTAAATGTGTTAAAAGTAACTCTTGAGTCTAAAAATATATATATAATTATATACAATTAGTTAATAACATTTCAAATGGAGACACAATTCCAAACTCTAAAGATGAAATTAAGCTCATAACATGAATATATTGCCTAGAAAACAGGTTTATCAAAACTCCGGACCTTCCTTTAATAAAAAAAAACAGTCTGTTGGAGACTGCCCCTAGTGGCCAGAATAAGTTTTTGCACTTGTACAAACTTACAAGTGCAAGGTGAACAAGCAGCAAGACACCCTAAAGGAAGTCTGTGATTTCTAATATCACAAGCTGACAAACAGTCATTGATGTTGCGAACACAAAACACCAGAAATGCCCTTATCCCCATTTTCTTCTTTTGGAAACTGAATAAAAGATTCTCTAAAATCCTAACCGTTTACTTAAATCATATTAATAAAAATACTACTACTGCACATCTGGCTGACCCAGGTTACCTTCAGATAGATGACAGCATCTGTGCCCACTCCCTCCATGGAGTAGAGCTTCAGGTCGCCCTGGAAGTATCGAGCATAGAGCCGGGAAATCGGCAAACCGTAACCAAAACCAGCCTGGAATAGAGAAAAGAGAAGAAAAACAAACTTACCATCTACATGCTAATTTAGATCATCATAAAACCGAATGATTTTGAGAGCGGGTGCACCAATGGGACGGCTCCTGGCTCCAGGCTGGGTGTCGGGGCAGTGGAGTACATGTAGTTAAAGAGACGGTCTATCTTCCTCAGAGGAACTCCTCCTCCTTTGTCACTGATCTTGAGACAGACGCCGGAAGAGTTAAAGACAATAAAAACACGGAAACAAAAAGCTCATGTGTCACAATGCGCAGATCTATTTACCTTTATCGACAGATCCTCTTTACCCAGAGTGACTCTCGCCTTCACTGGCGGCAGCCCCTCCTTACTGTTTTCATGAAGCTCCACTGTCGCTCTCATGGAGTTCTGCAAACAGCCACAACGTCTATAAACTGAGCTTATGAGGGCAGAGGGGTCTTCACAGAAAATCCAGCCAATTCATTATATTTAAAGAGAACAGCTCTACTGACCTTGAAGAGCTCAAACAACATGTGGAACAGATGCGAGGGAACATATACCACCTGGATGGGCTTCTTCGGAGCTTTCACTGGAAAACAAAAAGAAAGAAAGTCTCTTTAGTGAACACAGAAAGCTGGTTCTTGGCAAGTTAATGACAGAGTGAATACTTTAATCACCGTGGAGCTAAATTCGGAGCATCCAAACACATGTTTTGGTGCAACATCTGTGTGGCAGATTAAAAGAGGCGCAGGGTGTAATGCACAATGCACTTACTGTTGAACTCCTCAATCTTGAGCTCAGGAGCAGCTAAGTAGTACTTCTCACACAACATCTTGGCAGTGTCATAGGCATCTAGTAGGAGAGCAAAAAAAAAGGCTGAGAACAGAGCAGCTGAATGTCCATTGTTGATATTTGCAGTCATGCTTTGGGTCACTAATGCTCTCTCTGTCTGCTCGCGGTTCACTCAGAGTGTTTGATCCACGCTGATGAAATGTTTTTTGAAACTATCGGTGATGTATGTGTGTCTGTGACGGAGGAAGCCACTAATTTCTCAGAAATCCCAAACGCTCAGGAAGCACAGAAATGTTTTTTATACAAGCTCAGGTCAGGCCACATTCTTGACTCCCCCTGAGAGCAGGCTGAGAAAAATAAAAATTAAAATAACACAGACAACCAGAGGCAGCTGTGGCTCAGGTGGAGCAGCAGGTTGGAATAATTGAGAGGCTGGTGGTTGGATTTCCCTTCAGGCAATGCACAGAGCATTGTTGGCATTTGTGTGGATTATAAAGGGATATTATTGCAAAAACAACCGCAGAGGAGTTTGATATACAAAGCAGAGGTCAAAGGTCACCTGTTATGCTTCCTGGAACGAGTTAGGATAGGTCTATGGGCTAGACAAAACATGTTCATAACTTATTTCTTTGCACAAAATCATTGTTGGATAATGAGATTTTAGTTTGTTCAGCTCTGTCCATTTTGAGCTCCTTTCAGAATGAGCCGTTTCAGGGCCTCCTGTTGCTTTAAATTCAAATAAACCCCACAACTCAATGTTTAAACTCACACGTGAAAATGGCTGCAAACACAACCGTGCATCTTTCAAAAACACTAGTAGAGGTTCCTGCACAACCAGCAAGAATGCAACAAGTGGTTTCTGAATGGCACGTCAGCAACAAAACACTCATCTTTTCCAACAGCCATTGTACAGAGCATGCAGCGGTAAAACCAGTTGACTAAACCTCTCAGCTTGAGTTGCTAGGTGGGGGTCAGTGCCTGCTAATTTGTGGTATTACATTCCAGAGGTTTTTGAAATGGCTCATTTTCTAGACTAAAAAAACGGCTGGGTGTGTTTAATTTTTTTTAAGCACTTGGGCTGTTTTTAGAAGCAGTAGAGACCCAAATGAAAGTATAGACACCTGCAAAAAGGGAATTTTGCATAGTTACCCTTTAAAATTAACCACAAATTATTAACAAAAGGGGAAAAAAAGATATCAAAAATATTTGCATCCTCACCACATAATTCGGCATCACTTTGAAATACCCAAGGAGATGAGACCAAGCAATTTTGAAAACACTTTTTTGTTAAACGAAAAATAAAGCTAAAGATTTAAATGTTAACAATGGAGGTGGGGCAATCGTGTCAGAGCCGTTGTAATGCCAGCTTCACAGGAAATATGATACTGACAGATGCTGCAATAACCTCAGTCAAATATCAGCCAATGTTAAGGTGAAAAAGCCAACGAAAAGTTGATTTATGGAGTTGTGTTAAATCCATGGTTATTCTCATATACACACTAAAGCATAGGTCGCCATCCATTATTAGAGGCACTTAAAAATATGCGTCAGTATCCATGCAGTAGGTTAAATACTGATGTATTTAATCAATGGAAAAAAATCAGGAGGAAACTAATTAAATGGTGCATCTCCATTGACTGCAACTCCAAATAATCAATAATAGATATTATTCTAGCAGCAGTGGGGAGAGATCCAAAACAAATAAAGGCAATTTGTTTTGGATCACTATATTAACACTGTAATGCTATGGGATTTGGAAAGAATCTAATTCTAGCGTATTCCTAAGTTCTGACAGCGTCTGCTCTGGTCGTCATATTCCCTAAAATAAACATCCAGAAAACAACTTTAGAAATAACAGGAAAGAGTTTCCAAGCTGTAATATTTGCCATGGGGGCCAACAGTCCCCACTAACCAGACCGTATCCCCATTATTTCTCTTGCATCCTGCTAAGAAACTTAAAAGAAAATGGAAAAAAAGAGAGAAGTTCACACCTGGTGGAAAGTTTATTATTTTCTTTTCTGCAGAGCTCTTCCCCACGTAACCTTTCTACATGTGAGGACTCCGTTCTCTACAACCACATCTGGAAGAAATTTCCTAGAGGTACAGCACGTTATATCACTTGAAGTGAGCCTTCATGCGAGTTTCTTTTGGGGTTTTTTTTACCCTGTAAACAGCTACACAACACGGTTCTTGAGAGAAAAACAACAGAACTGTTCGTAAAAAGCTGAAAAGAGAGATTTTAGGTTGATATGTATGGACGTTTTTTGGAAAATAAGTCCAGTAACTGATGAAAACATAATAATTAGCAGCCTGAACCACAAACAACAAAGTAATCCAACAAAAAGAAAATACTTTAATTATTGCATTTTCAAACGTAATGTTTCCATAATAGGCTGTAATTAAAGCCTAATTTAGCCCACAAGTTGGATGGAAGACACTCTTTTAGTATTTTAAGAAACTGATCAAGAACATGTGGGCCTTGGTTAAACAAAAACAAAAACAAAAAAAAACACAGTTCTTAAACTCACCACTAACAACTTCAGCCACGCTGCAGTTGGGATCAATGCTGCCGATGTGTTTGGGATGGGCGGGGTTGGTGTCGTTACTGAACAGCAGAGCTGAACACAAACACAAAGGAGAAATCCAGCTTGCAGAGACAGACCTAACGAGAACGTGACGCCAACGGGAGCGTGAGACTCACTGTGCTGGTTGATGAGCATGCGGAAAGAGATGCGGTTGGTGTAAAAGCGGTCGAGAAAATACTGGATGTTGCTGCTGATGAAGGGGTCAAAGCCAAATTTCTCCTTGTACTCGACGACGCCCTGAGCCATGGTGGGCACGACGTCGTTGTGGCGGTTTCGGATGTCAATCAAGATTTCCAGGAAACTAAACGAGAATGAAAGAAGATGGAGCAAACCCCTCGTCAGCTCTGATTGTTCCCACGTTTGTCTATATTAAAACCAAACTTCGGTGTATTTTAATAGGATTTTATGGACGCAAAAAGGAAAAATTTCAAAAGTATGGAAGTAGGACTTCCTCTATCAATAGCTTTCTTCTTACCACACTGCAATAAAAGGGCAGATTTTTGTCGTGAATGTCCTCTCTACAAATTCAGAGTTACCATGGGTATCCAGGCTTTTTTGTTTTATGTACAAGTTTGTGACATCTGTAACAAAGGTCTGTAGAACTGGATTTTATTTAGGGGCGCCAGACTAATTGGGAATGAAAACAAAAATTCACTGAAGCCTGTGTATAATGTAACAACTACTTTTGTAAGGTGTAGCATAGACATAATTTTAGAATCCAAAACCATTTAGATTCTTCAGATATGACTTTATGAGGAGAGAATCAAACTCAAAAGAAGAAGAAAAAGAAAACACTTGGGGAAAGCAAGTACCAGCTTAGTATTTCTGCTGAGTCATTGTCAACAAGAGTTAAGTTCACAATGCAGTCAAGCCTCTCCTTATTCCTTACCATGCGTTTATCAGTCTTGCGTGGCTGTTTATCAGACGGGGTATTGTTATGATATCAACACACCAACACACACAGTAAGGGACACAGTCAGCACAGATATATGAGCACAGAGTCAATGTTTCAACTCCTGCTTCTAGATTCACTGAAAGCTGAACAAACTGTTATTGCATTCTTTACATTTCTAATCACAAAGTCAATATTCACTCACTCATTCAGAGTGTGAGGGTCCTCTGCCTTCCTGTTTTCGAAATCCAGCAGCTCCACGAAGCTCTGCATGTACCTAATCACGTCAAACAGAGACCAAAAGTCAACTTTCACACCCTGCAAATCATAAACTTCGTTGCCCGGAACCGACCCAATAAGAAAAGAAAAGAAGCTGTTACCACTTCTGGACCAGTTTGACAGACGGCTGGCTGAGCAGCTTGTCAGGCAGCAGGTTGACCTCTCTCATGGTGTTGGCCAGCCGTACCGGCAGCTCCTTACGCAGGAACATGTAGGATGTTTTCTCACAGGCATTGTCCCTGCCTGAACAAGGGTGAAAAAGTTGCATTTATTAGTGTTAACTGCAAAGTTTTCAAATTGTTGTAGAGTTTTCTGAGCTTTTGTGCATACAGAAACCTCCCAAAAGTTACACATGCCATTTTTCATATAAAAGATGCTGGATCAAAACTGCCTGGAAATGGTTTCTATGCAATCCAGGTTTCCAATTATCTGCTGCATAATGTCGGCTTCATGGCTAATTGGGCACTGTATCACCCTCCGACCAATTAACTGACCAATCAGTCAACATCCTGACATTCAGGAGAGAATTCTTAAAGAGACAGAAACAAATTCTCACAGCATGTCACCAAAGCTGCAAAAGCAATACCAATGATTGTGCTCAAGTCATGTAAACATAATCTGCTATGCCCTTAATATGTGTGAAGGAGAACAAAATAGTTTTACTCATGGAGGGTCAAAGGTTAGTTGCTGAGGTTCACTGACAATCTGGTAAGTTTAACAAGGAAAGCAGAAATAAAAAATGCCTCTGTAAAATAAGTAAACAAACTGTTCTAAATGCAGTTTTAAAAACATTTATATTAAGGAGAGAGCAAACAATTAGTTGGGCGTTTCCCAAACAACTAATTGGGAAACGCCCAAATAATAATAATATATATATATGTATTTTTAGCTCTGGGCGATCAACATTAATGTTAGCCAATTAGTTTCTTTCTATTACAACAGATGACAATATCAGAACAGCTGTAGAAAAAATATTATTTTAATATGGAGGATCAGAGATGAGGTCACACTGTGTGAGTCAGAGAGAACAGCTGTAAAAAAAAAAAGGGTTTACTCTATTTTAACACGAAGACAAAATGACTGAGTTGACATCCTAAACTGACGTTAGTAAGTTATATGAGCAATTACAAACAGCATTGCCCCCACTGCACATTGCAGAGATTGAAGGTCATAACTGTGACTTTCAGATTTCCAGAACATTCCTAATGTTTCCAAATCCACCTTTTTACAAGACAGATCCACTAAAAGTCTTTTGCTCGCTCACTCTTGCCACATGTTGTGCTTCCTTTCAAATGGCTTACATTTAGAATTTCTGACCAGTATTTTACTCAAAATTGGCCACCAGCAAATTTCTAGGTACACGTTCAATTTTGAGACTCTTTCAAGAAAATAAACTGTGGAGAGTGCTGCGCTGCCCAGGTGATCTCACTCCCAGGCTGCAAAAACATGTTTCTCAACTCTTCCTACAGTCTTGTATGTAAAAAATCTTTAAGGAACATCCTACCTGAACTCTCATAATCTGCTTTCAACTTTTGATTTGTAGCTTGTGATTTTGATAAGAAACACTAATAGCACTTATCTTGAGGCTGAGAAATGAAAGCGCAAATACCTTTCAGCTTCTAAGATAATACCCAACCTTTGTTATCCGACTGGAGATTCACGCACTCTCTTCCAACTTAAGCTTTAACAGATAAGAGAAACTGAACTTGGAGATCATAAATCTTTGGAGCAAAAAGATTTGAGGGATTAATGTTGAACATTTGAGTGCAAGAAGAAAATGTCACTCTGCTGAAATTATCTTTCAGCTACATCCACAACTCTGTGCACCTTTCACTTTGTCCTATTGTATCTGACAGTACATCGTGTCCTTCTAGCCTGCCGTCTCATGTGTGCAAGAAAGGATTCACGCATCCTACTAAGCCTTTGGAGGGCAAATCTGTGACATGGTAAAAATCTGCTGCTCTCAAGTTACAACCCATTTTAGAAAAACAGCCAAAAAGCATCTCCTGCAAGAGTTTCAGAAAACTCTTTTGTGCAACTGAATTGTCTTCAAGTGGAGAAAGGGGCCAAAAATTAAGGTAAGTAATCAGATCTACATCAGATAAAAGTTCACCCACCATCAGCCATATTACTGGAATGTGTGTGGATTGCAAAAACAAAGTACCATACTAATACTGTATGTAAAGGTTTCAGAGTTGAGAGACAGAGATGGCCATGGCAGATTTTGTGTCCATTTCTGTATTTATCTGGCCACATGTTTTGGATCTTTATTCTACTCAAAGACTGGGATGTGACCTGAGATCATTAGATCTGAATTTAAAATCTCATGATATTTCAAAAATATTTATGAAATTATGCTTTTTAACGCTGGTTTTTGTCAACACTATGACTGAAAGAGTCACACTGTCTAACTCTGATGGAGTGGACATCTGAAGGAGTTGACGAAATGCCAAACTACCTCAATTTATATTCTGAAGGAGGCCATATTGTAGCTAATCAGGTCCATGCAATCTTTACAGTACACTAAAATTAAGCATTTATTTCACAAAATTTCAAAGTTTTGTAAATGGTCAGTTATGGTGTTGACATATCGTGGTTGTGACGAACAACGTGGGAATAAAACAGAAGAAAAAACTAAAGAATAACATAAGCTAACGAGAGCTGCCCTCATAGCAAAGGAAGAGAAAGGAAGAGCTCATGGGGTCCTCAGAAGTACTGATGCCCCCCAATAATGCCTGATTTTTTTTTTTTTTTTACATTCTTTTTATGTCTGATGGTGTTGACAAAAACTTGGGACAAATTTCAATTGAGTTGGAAAATATATATAAAATATTTTTTTAAATTAAATTTATTGATACATTTATAATTATTTATTTGAATACTTATACTTAATTGTCATAATATATTATCTTAGTGTTCCTTTAACTGTTTTAAACCATTATAATGTATGGAGTTCTGCTCCAGGACGAGGGATTTTAAAGACACCATCCACCTATTACAATGTTTAAAAAAAAAAAGTATTAAGCAAACACCAGGAAAACATACATTGTTGTGTTCACATGGCCTAGGTTAGTTTAGTCAGATATCTGAAAAATATATATATATATTTTGTGTATATTGTATTCAAATTTTGTGCTTTATCGATAGGATCTCTTTTGTCACTGTCAAGAATCACTAAAGTCCGACATTCACTGTGACACTTTAAGAAGCCCATAATAACATCTGAAAGAGTTGACATGAGACTATAAAGGGCCCTTGCTGTAGTTGCCATCTCCAATTGCAAGCCATTCCTTATTTTATTATTATTATTAGGCTACTCACCAAAATCCAGGAACTGCTTGATGGAGAGCGGAGACGGTGAAAATCGGGAGTAATACTCGATTTTGGGGTTAGTGTTTTTCAGCAGACACAAGAAGATCCTCATTTTTTGAAAGTTCAACGACGCTCGTCTCGTATTTGTCTGTTTGTTTGGGATGTGACGTTTCAGAGTCAGAGAAAATAACACGACCGCACCATCATTGCCATCTTCACCGCCGGTAGCGATGGCAGAAACTCGGCCGGTCCGTGTCTGTCTTCGGCGTCCACATTCCCACCGTCCACAGTGGACACGAACCGATGGGACTCATTCGTGTAAATAAGACGATGAATGACCAGCGGACACGAAGAGCTCTCGTTGCGGCTTCCTGTGTCTACATTTCTAGATATCCAGGTCGGCTCGTCGTTGTAAAGCCGCAGAGTGGAAGAAACCTACTTCCTGTTACGTTTTTCAAAGTAAAACGCGACACGCTGTGACTTCGAAGGAACCAATGACGACCAGTAACGTGCACAGATAGACACTAGGTGGTGCTAGAGCGTAGCCTTTTGTTCCCCAGGAGAGAGAAAAAAGTGCCCTTCTGAAGTCGTTTTTATTGTATACTATGTAGCTCAAAGTACCATTTCTGGATTTAAAAGCATATATTTCCAATGCTTCAATTTGTTTTTTTTTTTTGCATTACAAGATTCCCACAAATAACTAAAAAATAGAGGATAATACACCACTAAACAAAATATTCTACATTCTTCTGGGTGTTTTGGTCATTTCCATTCCTAAGAAACAGCAAATTACCATCACTTTGTGAAAGGTATTAGCAGGCCAATTTACATTTTCGTCCTTGTTACTTGATGGAAAATATTTATTCATTAAAGTTTGATCTTATTTACAAAATCAAACAAAATTTAAATGCACATTCCTTTAAATAGGTCCATTATATGATAGCTGCAAAAATGTTTCTATGTCCAACTAACATTTTACCTCCTGTTAAAGCACAAAAGTAATCAACCTAATTGTTTTTCAAACATATATACAACAGTGAACAGTTAAAATTGTGTGTCTTTTGTTGATTGTTTGATTATTAGATTATTTTCATTTATGGAGAAGAAAGAGGTAGATTAAATAAGCTTATGTATTATATATTTGGTGTTATATTTATCTGGATATGAGCTTTAATTTTTTTGGCTTATCAGTTACTTATTAGTTTTTGCTTCTGGTCAGTTTTAGTGTCCATTTTCTGACGTTTTGTACGTCCTCTTGTGGTCCAATATTCATTACTGTATTTGATTAAAATCATGTAAATATGGATCATAGTACTTCTGATTCTTTTCTTTATACTCCAGCATTTTCTAACAGTCTAAATATATCTGTTTAAAATTGTTGAAAAATGAATAGTTTGTCTCATTTGACTTTTTGATTTCATGACTGACCGGCAAAATGTCCATGAAGACCCCATTATTACTTTATTTGCATGATGTGGAGTCTGCATTCAGTTTCTTTTCATTCATTCTTTTGCTGTATCTGGATCCAATATTGTTTGTGTTTTAAATCTGACAAACTATGACACCATACTTATTTTGAAGCTCCGACCTATTCAACATCCGGTCCTGTGGTGACGTTTTCAAAGCACGTACTTTCAATTGCGACTCAACCGCACTTGGCGGGGAGGCGCCGGCTAATGCTGTGCAGTGATTGGCTGAAAACTGGGAAGTGGCCAGCAGAGTCAATTCAATTGGTTAAAAACACGTCCATCAACATCATTCATTATCGCTTGTTTATTTTGTAAAGTAACAGCTGGACGGAACGAAGCACCTGTATGGTATGCTTAAATGTCGTCTTGAGGAGTAAAAAAAAACATTATAAGGATTGATTATTAAAATCTGAGTCGTGCTTTTTAACCCATAAAAACACCGGGGACATTCAGGTCGTGATCTCTACTTCCCTCTAGTGGCAGAATGGTGAAATCACTAATATGCAACACAAGGGCAAAGCCATTTGGAATCTGACATTTTTATGTTTAAGCTCCTTTTTAAGACGCAGGTCAAGAGGTAATAACACAATAAAAGTTAACCAGAAGAGCTTAATAACTTTACGATAGTGCACAAAAATACAAATAAACGGTCAAGTTGTTTTATTTGTAGTTCACATAAATTGAGGGAGATGGGTTTAATTCCACACTGAGTTCAAGCAGGTTTTGGAGACTATTAATGCATTTATTTCTGTAAATTCTTTTTACAATTATCAAATTAAATGTCAAAGATATCAAAACAACCTGCACATAAAGATGCAGTGGAAACATTTAATAGTAAATGTAAAAACAAACAAAACAAAAACAAAGAAATACATGAAAAGTTCTTTTCACATTCAATGCAGCTAAACTGAATTCCCCTCTACTTCCTTTATGTAACCAATTTTGCTTGATATATTTTATATGGTGTTTTCTTTTCTTTTTTATTGTTTCCCTAATTTAGAGTTGTTTGTTAAAAAACTGAAAGGCAAATGAACCTGAGAGACACCAAGTTTTGTACCCTTTTGTTTCCACACAAACAAGGAAACAAAATCCTGCATAAAAATACAAGCAATTTTATCAACAATGGCATTGGTTAACAACTCTAAAATGTTCTCCTCTAACAAATATTTGGCTTATGACTTCCACTTTGTTTCATCATTCATATGAAACAGCTGTTCCACATGTTACAAGGAGCACACTTCATGGGAAAATAGAGGGTTATTTAAATCCCTGTAAGGCAAAGATCCCAACATTTATAACCACAAAGGCACAAATTCAATACACGCATAATATACTATATACTCTTAATAGCAATGGAAAAAAGATTTTTAAAAAAACACACAAAATAAAAGTATTTGATTCTCTTTGAAACATTGATTTGCCATCTGACTAACCATAGCTGAGAGGGGAAAACGAGGCAGACAGTTGATGTTAGAAAAGAACAGCAGGGCAAATATAAACAGTGAACATATTGTCAGAGAGTAGTTTTCTCAGAAGTGTAGTCTTAACTTGATCCAAAGTCATAATAATAGCAGCGAAAAGTACAGACAAATGACATGCTCCTTGACGAGCTACTCATTCTGCTGTGATGCACAGTGGTGGAGGTGTTACAATTTGGGCTTCACGGTCTCAAGGACTAGCCAGCTTGAACTTACTGATTGAACTTTACACTCAGCATCTTTAGAAAGCATGCCTGAGAATAAAACCTGAACAGTTAAACTGAACTTTGAAGGGACCATTAAAAAAAACATCAAATTAACTGTATAAAAGCCTCACTTAGTTTGGAAACTAAACATTTTTATACGTAAAAGGTGCCAAAAATTTCAATAAGGTGCCATCAGTGGATGAAGGACAATTATTCACAGCAAGTATAGCTAAGTTGCCTCAGCTATATTAGCATCAATAGTGTTTATATCCAAGAGGTTACAGAGAGTAGCTTTCCAACTGAGCTTTCCTCAATCTGAAGATGAATGCTTACTTGCCAAAACATATTGCTAAAAAGTGACCTGAGTGTTCCAGTCAGTCAGCTGCACAACCTCAAAGTTCATTTGCATCGATTTCATATTTATTGATTAACACAACTTTACATAATTCTTTCACCAAACCCCTGCATAAAGACTCTCAGACGCACACATTCCTCTAGCCCTCACACAGAAACTGTTAATGTCATCAACTTGTTGTTTTCATTGTCGCCCGGTTCTTCTTCTGGGAGAGGCTCGTACTGTCGTCGATACAGCAGCCGGGTTACCAGAGTGATGATGAACATTTCCAGGATGAGGAGCTGCTGACTCAGCACTGCGGAGACAGACAAAATCCTTTTAAGGCTTCATTGGAAGAGAGATTGGGAAAGTCGGGAGTTTGAGTTTCTTCATGACATTTAATGATGGACTGAAAAGAAAACTTACTATTGGTCATAATTCACCACAATCCTGTTTGACTTGATCTGTTTCACTCACTCATTTAACAGTAACTCACACCTCTGTTGAAATACCAGATTAATGAGTTGGACAGTTTTTTTTTTTACATTATTTTAAGTTTTTTTCGCCTTTGCTATGATAACCGCCTGTGCGATACCACTGAAAAGCAAACCAATTTGTTATGGAGAAAATGTGAAATCTAAAAAAGCTGTCACTGGCATGTTGCACATACATCAAGAAATTTTGATTTAATTAACATATCAGTTATAGATCATTCTACAAGTCAAATGTCAAGCTTATGCATCCTGGTGACATTTTCTTTAGATTTGCTTAAAGATTGCAATGAAATGATACCATTGTACAAAAAGTGTCAACATAACAGCCTAAAGTTTTCTTCAATATAAGACAAAATCCATTCAAATTTTTTGGGAATTTCTGAATTTTGTTTAGCAATACCTATAGCTCCAACATGAATGATTAGATTCTCAAGTGTCAGGTGATCAATAATAAGAAGATGTATTTTCTCTGTCGTATCAGACACCACGTCATGGGAGAAACGCATCAACTTCACCTTCTTTGCATTGCAGAACAGGATGAGCAAGTCTTCTTGTTTCTTAATCACTTTAAAAGGAAACTGCTTGGATCTCTGCTCCAACAGAAAAACAAATTGGCTGACTGATTAGATGATTAATTAAATCTATCGGCAACGTGTGAGCAAAGAGGCTGAAGACGAAAGCCTGGTTTAACAATGACAAGAGCCCAAAGAAACCGATAGAATATGTTGAGACTCACTGTATCCTCTGGCGGGAGACGAAAAAGGCGGAGAGCAGGCGATAATGCCACTCATGGCCAAGATGTTGATAATAGCTGTCTGCAGCTGGCTCAGGATCAGCACCAGCTACCAACATAAGCACACTGATACAGTTAACTGCTGAGGGCGCGGTGCTGGGAAACTCTGTGTTTGTTTGGGATCTTACCTGATACATGGCATACTTGGGGATGATCTTAAGCGTTCGCAAGGTGGTCCTCAGGTGCATGAAAATGATGGAGACAGGCCACAGAGCAATGACTGTCAAGATGCCAACAAACGGGTTGATCCATATTGCTGCTCCAGTAATGCTCATCTGAAAAGTGATGTCATGTAATGTTTAAGTATGCCAACACCATCGTCAAAACTTCTGGACCTCTGATAAATCGGAAACAAATTTGATTTCTGACAGAGATTAGAGAAAATAACAGTACTCAACATTTTAGGCAGCAATATGAACTTACCACAAAAAGTAAGAAACACAATGCCTTTAAAAGCATACTGAAAAAATATGAACAAAAACCTTTAAAGCGGAAACTGATTTCTACAAAAATAATGACAAACCATGTTTTCTGGGAATATAAAACATACTAGCAGGGGACACATGAAAAACAGCAAATATTTGGAAGTCATCTATCTCTAGAAAGTAGATTGTCTCTTTTCAGAAGGAATGGCCTAAAGGGATAAATATTTCCTTGGAATTTTATTGGCAGAAAAAAAACAAGGCCAACACAAGGAAATGGCTTCTATGTGAGAGCCCAACTATTGACATGTGGGTTGAGATTTTACCAGAAATTGACAGGATGGAGAGAATAGGAGCTGAGGTGAATTGTTTTGAGGGCACAGTTTCTCTCACGGTGGAGGAAATGGATGGACTACAGAACAGAATACCAAGGAAGTCAAACATTGGCTGGGTAACCTGTAGATATTGTGTTTACACAAGAGTGTAGATAAAAAGAAAAAAAGGAAGAAAAATCCACTTTCACAAAGAGTTAAAAAAAAAATCAAATTTCATGTAAATATACATCTTAAAATGTCAACAATAAAGAAGAGAGAAGAAAGCGAAAGTTTTAACAGTTTATAAAATTGGACATCAAAAGGAGGGCGAAACAAAGTGATTTATTTTCTCTTTACTTAAAAGGAAATATAAAAAATAAAGATAGCATTTTAAAGATAGATTGATCTTATCTTAAAGTCTTTAAAGCAGCAGATAAATATGAATATCTAATTTTAAAGAAAACAAGTGAAGCTCAAAACAATATCAAATATATTCTTCCAAAAGTAAAGATATAATATAATGCTCTCTTCTTGTTTTAGATTTTTAATTACATGTTACTTGTTCACTAGTAACAGAAACCAAGACACTGACAGGCACCCACACAAAGTAAAGATGAGACTGAGTGAATCAATATAAGCTCTTATTCAAACAGAGAGAGGAATTTGTGACTCCTCCAACATTCACTCACACACTGAAGCATCTGTTAAAGATAACTCGCATATTTAGTCCTAATGGCACTAATGAAGAGTAATCAGAAGTGATTTCCTGACAAAATACTGACCATTCCCACCCCAAAAGAAGAAGAAAAAAAATCCCACAGCATGATGCTCTCTCCTCCTTGTTTCACTGTGTGGATGGCGTTGCCGGCGGCGCCTAATGAACATCTGGTGCATGTTTGGATTTTCTCATTCTAATTTGAATGCTTTCCAAACTTTTTTTTTTTCTCCGTGTCATAAATCTACGTTGTGTGGATATATCCACATCAGATGTTAATAAAACACATTGAGGTTTTGTGGTTGCAATGTGACAAACTACGAAAACATTCACGGGGATGAATTTGTGAGGTGCTGCATGTACGCATTAAACTGTCTTCAAAATCATTAAATTGGCATTAAATGAATAACTGTGTAAGAACACACACACATATGAGCTGTGGGAAAATAATGGGAGTTAATCTCTTTTACTTACATCTTGCAGGTTGAAATTCCCGTCGGTCCACAGGATGATGGAAAGGAGGGTGAAGATAAGCTTCAGAAGGGCAAACTGGAAGGATCCAAGCTTCAGCAGGAAGAGAGTGCGTCTGGAGTTGGAACAGAGGAAATCAATTTACGGGCGCTTTTTTTTTTTCTTCTTGAACTTCATCTTGGAGACATAAAGTTACCACAAGTCCATTGTTGAATCCCCACCTGAACTCCACCATAAAGATGTTTTTTTTTTTTTACAAGACAGAGAAAGGCCTGTTTTATTGGAGAGGTGCGGCAAGTGAGGATCTGAACATGCCCAGAGAATGTTAACAGTGCCAGATGCCTCTGAGTGATGTCTTATAAACAGATCAGTCGAGAAGTAGCAGAGCATGCCTTGGCATGATCATTATCATCAGCATCACTGTGTGTGGGGAAGTAGAGATTTTCTGTTGCACAGATTAGAAGAAAAAAAAAACTCCTCAAATTTAGCTCTGCCTCTGTCTAACAACAGCATGCATGCAGCATAAATGACATGGTTTAATCTAAACCAACCTGTTAACAATTATTAACAGCAACCAGAAAGAGGAACGGAGGGATCACGACATACATGATGAGTATGAGAGGTAAATGACCAGGAGGTTGCTCAACCTGTGTTGTTTGGAAATCCTGCCTTCCTCCTGTTGAATCCAACACTGTTTGCACACAGGCTGATTATGTTCAAACAGGCTAAAAACTGCTTCAAAGCTCTCTGACATGACTGAATCCGTCACTGACTGCAGGCTGCATCTGTACATGATCAGTGTTGCAAAATCCTCCACACAGAACTCCTATGTTACATCACAGACAAAGCTCCTTCAAATCCTTAGACAACTGCGTTTGTTCAGCACAGATTTTCAGCTAAAGCAGGGCAGTACCTTGCAAAAGGTTTCACGCTTCATAACCGCTCTCATACTTTGTAAGGATACAACTATGTACAACGTCTTTATCGTTTTACTGAAGACAGACGACATTCATGCAATAAAAACAAAATGGAAAACACCACGGTTAAACTTCAGTATTGTGTCATGTTATTTAACAAACAAAAATGAATTTCAACGGCCAAACGTGAGCAGGAAACCATCACACGAAACCAAAGGGATGCTGACGATAAAACAAATAAAATGAATCGTAAAGATCCTTGATGCATTTGTACGAAACACATTTACAGTATGTTTTGCGAAAGCAATTCAGCATTCCTCGGACCTTTGAGTATTAACATCAATTTCTCTGTTGTTTCCCGTAAATAACCTGATAACCTGATTGTTTCCCTGATTTATGACTCGTTTGAATTATTTTTGCCTTTCTTCTTTGTCTTAACATTAGCCAATGAGGCTAATGTCTCACCAAATGTCTCTGGTCTCGCAGTGAGCATCACTACCTTCACCATTTAACAGTGTTTGTTTGTTGGAGGTTTGCTCTACTTCCGTTCTCGCTTTGGCATCATGTCAATTGTGCCATAATTTTTCAGTTCTTTATGATGACGGATTGAACGTTGCTCCAATAAGATGTTCAAAGCTTGTGGTCTACATTCCAACTCTACTTAAAACGTCTCTGAAGCTAATTTTTGCAAGGCCTGGCAAACAAAACAGCTATTCTTCATCTCCTCTGATCTCCTTCAAATCTCAGATGCCACAAATGTGAAAAAAAATATCTCTCTCTTAAATTTTATCTACATGAATTCAAAACCTTTTACACGATCTTTCAAAAGGTTGTGTCATTTTTCTTTCTTTTGTTTTTGTAATAGTCTTTTAAACGAGTCATGGGAAATAAAACAACTAGTGGGACCAGACAATAGGTCATTTTGATTAACTTTCAATACCCTGTTTTTACTTTGCCAAGAATATAAGGAGACTGCCTAAAAACAACATGCCAAGCTAATGATATGCTTTCTGTGGAAACTCCACTCATGCTTCGATATTACAAGGAACAATCCCTTGGTTGAGTAAGTAAAACGCTGAAAGGGTTTATTCTAATGGGCAGAGAGAGTGAGTAACTGCGGGAGTTTACCCTGTGATGGCCACGTGTGGGAGACAGGGGCAGCAACAGCAGCAAGGCCCAGTGCTGATCTTCAGTTTGTGTTTGCTAGCTCGCTTCAGGAAGGCCTCGTCCCCTCCAATCTCCTCCAACATCATAATCAGGAACTTAAACACCACGATGGCGAAATAGCTACAAGGACAGAAGAGCAACACAGGCTATTAGATCAGGAAGAAAAGGAAGAAGAAAAAAAACTATAGGAAAGTGAAAGCATGTTGCACAACAGCACGGCTGTTTTCTATAAAATGTTCCATGGAATAACGAGGTTTGAGTTCCCCTTTGATCCTTGAGCAGTCGGGATGTAAGGGTATAACTCACACGGCATACAAACAGAGAAAGAAGTGAGAAAAAGAGAGGGGAAAGGGAGAGAAGTCTTACGTGGCCGAAGTCAGATCTGTAATCATCACGGCTCTGGGGATCCACATCCCTATGCAGGACATGGTGCTGATCACCTGGAAGAGCCCAGGAGAAAAGAGGCATTACTAAACGAGCAACCTGAAATGAAAGACGAAGTATTCATGATGCTTCAACTTATTCTCATTTTGTCACATTTTAACAATAAATACTGTGTATTTTAAAAGGATTTTACATATTATTGCTAAATTGTTAAGCTCAAGCGTTGGCCTGGCTAAAAACAAAAGTATTCCCACAGCATGATACGGCTACCGCTATGTTTCTCTCTGGAGATATCCAATGTGTGCAGGTTTTCAGATGGACATTTCTTCAGAGTATCAGAGTAAAGGAGGTTGAATTTATGGTAATAAAAAGAACAAAACATATTAATCCACTTAACTATTTTGTACTTGTTTGTGTTGGTTTATTACATAAATGATCAAGGAAGTGTAAAATGTAAGGCATCTACTCTCTCTGCGGGAAAAAGAAAGCCTTCCCACAGCATGCCATTGCCAAAACTTAGTTTCTCTGAGGATGGTGTGTTCAGCTTTTCATATTTACGCTGCGATTAAGTTACAAACAGGTGGGCTTGATTCACTAAAGCAACTTCTGAGGGCAGCAAGTTGTCTTTGACTTTATTTAGGGGTGTCAACGTAAAAGAGACGGTAAGTAAAGGCATCGCCAACCTTTTCAGATTAAAATTTATTATTAAAACTCTTGAAAACTATGCTTAGTTCACAATTGCACACATGTATACTATATACATATAACCCAGAGAAGTGTGATACTTTAAAGTGACAAAATGAGACAAACTTAAACCATCCGTTTGTAACTTTACCGGAGCTGCCCCGTTCACCCAGATGATTACACTCTTCTTGTTGGCAGGCACCTTCTTGTAAATGTACACGCACTCCTCTAGGAAGACCAGCAATGAAATCGTTGCCATGAAGGTGAGGACTGAATACAAAATAATGCCAAATATGTCTTGATCTGAAGGAAGAGAAGGTAAATTAGATTAAACAATTAGATTTATGTCCAGAAGACAGTCCTTTGGGGAAAAAGATTCAAGTCAGAAAGGAGGTTTTTTTTATTTCAGATCTTGTTGAAAAAAAGTTCATGCTCATACTTGCTTTTTCAGGCTGGATAAAAAAAGAAAGACAGCCTAAAAGTCAAAAGAACTTCAAGTCCTCACAAGTTTTAAGAGGCAAAGTCAGGGAATCGTTGCTAGATTAAAGCGTTTATCTTTGAGCCAAAATAAACTTTGGCTCTTCTTTTGCTTTGCTAAAACGTTGGCTCTTCTTTTGCTTTGCTTAAACGTTGGCTCTTCTTTTGCTTTGCTAATGTCAGAAAGATAACCCAGAGAAAATTGGATATTGAAAATGTTTTAATCATATTTGCCACACTTAAAACCAAAGCAACACACAAAACCCCAAGAGTCGATCAAGGAAAAGATTGGCGGATGTGGCAGGATGTTGATGATGATGAAGGCAAGACGATACGGTTGACTGTAATGGAGGTGGATGTCGCCATCAGCGCACCAGTGAGAAAGGTTTTTGTTCCAGAGAAAGGAAAATGTAAAACAAAGAATGGAAGGAAAGGCAGTAAATAGCTGAAGCTCTTTAGATGTAGCTGAGTCTATTCTTGTAATCTGCGTCATTTATTGTCAGGAATTCAGAGTCATTAGTGGTAGTCAGACTGAAACAAACCCCGCAAACAGGTGTTCCTGTTTTGCTTCGGGTTTTCTGCACTGCATGTTGGCTGTTGTGCCTTTTTGATTTCGCTCAATAACTTTAAGGCCAATCCACACAATTCAACTTTCTGAAGCGTCTCTGGATTCTAACAGTGAAATGCAACTATTCAGCTATTTCAATCTCTAACAGATGTGCAGGACATACTAGAGCTTCTCTCTTTTTTATTAGAATTCCCTTTTTTAACTGAGCTTACAGTTAGGGATGCTGGAGAGTATGGATGATCGTTATAGTGCGTTGAAGCCAAATACTGACCGGTTGTATTTGTTTAGAAATTTACTAATCAAATGTTTCTAGATATGTTGTAGAAATTTACTAATCAGGATTTGATTTCGGGCTGCATGATATCCGGTGGTTAGTGCTGTCGCCCCACAGCATGAAGGTCCAGGGCCTCGCTGGGGTTGTTCTGTGCAGAATTTAATTGTTCAAGTTTGATTGGTTGTCTCTTCTGTGGAAAGTTTTTGATACAGGCAGTTGCCCAGGGCACCACCAGAAAGGGGCCCGCGACCCCCATATTAAAAATCTACATGAATTCAAACTTATTTATCTGTCAGCTTGAACACCTTTTATGTTTGGCCTCACTAGAGGTGTCCAGGCCATAACATGAAGGTGATTCATCTTCATCTGACTGGGTCATGTTGTTGAACTGTACAATTTCTACAGTGATTCCAGGGCGGGCCTAAGCTAAAGCAACAAAAAGGACTTCATCAGAAATATTGATCAGAGGTACCGATTCAAATTAAATAAGCCCAAAAAACCCCAAAAACGTATCCCCCTAACTAAAATAAATAAAGAACGCTCGTTCCAAAATGAAAGGGACTCAAATCCTACAAACTGCTTAAAAATCACAAAAGTGAAGGTGTTCAAAGAGGAACCAAACAGCTACGTTAGCTGGAATGAGCAGGAGATGAATTGTGATGTATGTGGCAGGATCCTCTTAAATGAGGAGCCCTCTGCTTGATCTCAAGAATATGGCAATCCTACAGGGGTTGCTGTCAATTAGAGGCAAAACTTATTCCTCAGGATCTTTCCTCTTTGGTGCAACTGAAAATGTTATAGAAATTGCATCCTCCCAAACTGGGACCATTTCTGTGGATGAGTGGATCACAAAATTGGTCACAAACGGGACAAAACAGAACCAGCAAGAACAACATTGCCTGTTTATTCATGCATAGACATGGATAGACTTATAAACTGGTGATCTGTTCACAATACATCTTACCGCTATCTCGTCTGTTCGCTGCTGGGTAAGGCTGCGAACATTTCTTTATTTCTTTAAGAAGAAATTAGGCTTGAAAATGAAAGAGCACCAATTTGATCGGGACTTTAGACGTGACGTTGCAAACACAACATCATCACTTTAGAAACACGAGTTCCCCCCCCCCCAAGAAAATATATTACAGAGAATTGAATAACATAAATACAGAACATAATTTAGAGAAGAAAAAAAAAGCAATATGTTTTGAGGAACATGTAGGGAGAACAGATTAAGATTATGAAAAAAACAACAACAACAAAGACTTGATACAGAAAACACCTATATAAACCTAAAATACAGTCAGTGAGGTGATGTAAACAGTATTCATATAAAGAAAGCAGATAGAAATACTGAATCTGCCAGTAATCTTCTAACATTTAAAACTAGTTGAGTAAAAACAACATGCTTGTAAGTTAAAGTTCACCAATGCAATGCATTAATAAGCAGATTTTATCAGGTATTTTTTGTTGTTTACATTTCAGCGTCTTCAAACATGACGAATGAGATCATTTGCAAGTGATCTCGAATATCTGTATGTCAAGAATGAGCAGTGGGTGATGATCAACAAACAATAAACTAATCACAGGATGCAATTCTGAATTCATGGTTTGTCAGCGGTGAGCAACAGGAAACCTAATTAATTATTCAGTTATGATTCATCCTGAGGAACATTAAGGGTGCCTCCAGAAAATGATGTAAGAGGGATACCAGATGTGAACCATTAATGATCTCCAAAGGATATGCCCAAACCAATAACATTTATAAAGCGTAACAGTTTAATCAACCTTATAAACTGCAAATTCATGCTTTGAAGTAACTATACATCCAAAAATGTACAAAAATATCAAGTGAGATTGAGGCAAAACGACAGGTAATGCAGGAGAAGGGTCTTCAAAACACAAGGATCTGGTGAGGAATGAAGAAAACTAAATGGCTCATAAAAACTGTGGAGGTGATCAAAGATGTGTAAGAAGTTAGCTTTATAACAAAACGTGTAGCAGTTGAGAGGAGAAAACTATTGAACATAAAAAATAAACAGAAAACTTAATAGAGTGCAGACAGACTGCAGCTAAAATGACAATCTAAATGCATGAAAACCAAATACTGAATGAGAATTTAAATACTGAATGTCAAAAAAGACGAAAACATCACAACACAGTGATTAAAGAACAAAGTCAAAAATCATAAAATCCCAAAGAGTCACGGATCATAACAAAGCAAACATTCGCTTTTGTTGAGATAGCTTGAATGTTGAGTCTACTGGCTCTCAAAAATAGCTTTTTATTTCCTATTGTGGGCTGCAGGCTTGACAAGTTCTACAGATAACATGGCTGTGTATCATTTTCAGTCCTGTTAACATCATATGTTTGAAGTGGTCCAATGGAACCTTGTTAACAGAAGACAAATAAGATTTTTTTTTTCTAATTCTTATCTGATACCAATAACCAAAATCAAGCAAAGTCTGGTTTTATTCCCAATTGAATGATTTAATGAAAATGTTAATTTTGAAAAAGAAAAGGTGAATGTTTTATTGCCTAAAAGTAGGATGTTCCCAATCACTGAATTTACAGATTTTTCTATAGTCGTGAATATAACATTCAGGTTGAAAACTATGGCTTGCCACATAAAAAAAAAAACTGTATATACACACACACACACACATATATATATATATATATATATATATATATACACACACAACTATAAAAATTGCATCTTTGGAACAACTGCTGCTTTATTTCAGATCTAGATGTAATTTTCAATGCTCTTTCAGGTGAAAGGCTTTGTTTTTGTTCGTAAAATACAACTTTGCTAAAATGCCTCATGTTATGAACAAAAACTAAATCATAAATAAAAAAACGTTTTAGAAAAATGAGTAAATAATGCTGCCAGTCAACAAAGTTTATGTTTTCTTCTCTTGAATCCATGCATTAATATTGTGCATTCAGGATTCTGTATCCAGTGAGGGGATGGGCAAACTACTGGCACCCCATGGTAAAATTATGCTTTCTTTTTTCAATAGTGATATTCCCAATATTACATTCTATTTGTATCATCTATCCCTTTTCCAAAAAAAAGAGAAGAAAAACAAACTAATTTTGAGTCATATAAAGTAGAGATTACATATCTAAGCCAAGAAAACACCCGTGAGCCAGAGCTTTCTAGGGTCAAAAACAAAATCTCGACCACCTGTATTATTTTGTTTCCATGACACCGCAGTTAAACACTGCTTAAAATTTGGCTCAGACTAATTAAAATTCCAGAGGGGGAAACTTGTTGGTGCGTAAAGTGCAAATTCTTCATCCAGTCGCTCATCATCATCAGGGGGAAAAAAATCTGCTCAGTAAGCTGAATCTGTGCCACAGAACCAGGTCCAGTTTATACTCACTTCTGATGTTGTCGATAGCGAACGGAGGTTCGCCGTCACAAGGGTTAGCGGTCCGGTTGGATACGTTACTCATGTTGGATGATGGTTGATTGGATTCACCCCCCGCAAATGCGCGACTTCCAGTTGTGCGTCTTCCCTGCTGCTCACATCAACAGACAGCTCGGTGCGTAAAGAGCCGGTGGACGCGCACTTTCTCCACTGCAGAGTCCGAAAACTTTTCGCTCAGAGATGATTCTGCCTCCCTCTGCAACCCGTTCAGAGACACTTAACTGCAGTCGGTGGTCCCGCCCCGCCCCCATCTACGTTGTCATGGGGCTGACGTGATTTGCTGTGTCATTTACTGTAATGTAAACTTTTTTTGGTTACTGTCAAAAAAAAAACCAACACACACACATTATTTTCCTGTTTTTAAAAAAAACGAAAACAAAAAAAAAAAAAACAGGAAAATAAAATAAAAAATCCCCAAAGCATTTCTTCTTTTTTTGGTCTCAAACATGTCTTACACTGTTTCCTTGAAGTACCAAGAAAGTAGAAAACTTCAGCTGTCCTGGTAACGATAAAAAAAATGGTGGAGGTCTAGTTTTATCTTGGTGAGCATTGTTGGTAAATGAATGTTTCGAGCTCGTGGACAAATCAGCCGTCACATGCCCCCCCTGTTCCCATGGTAACGTGTGCAGGGGCCATTATTATGTGAGGTTTGCTGCAATTAATTTTTTTTTTCCTATTGTATTCTCAGCTTTTTATGAATGGTTTTCCTCACAAATTTCCCAGCACTTTTATTAGTTGCGTACATAGTTATGGAGTTTAGAAAAATTAGACATGGTTTTGAAAATCTGAAAGGTGTGGCAGGCATTCGCATGCAGCTCACCGAGACAAGACATTGTTGAAACACTTTTGGCTGCAAATTTCCTGGGGCATGTCCATACTGGCTTTTTCCAAGCATGTTTAGTGTGCTGGTGGATGCAGTCTTTGTCCTGGGGTGGCAAGATAACAAAGTGGGGTCCAGAGTGACTAACTACTGATTAGGCTGATGTTCGTTGTGCTGCATGACAGGCTGGCCGAGGCAGACAGGTGCACACAAACAGTGTGCATTTGGGATCTGACAGGGGTGGAAAGTAAACATGTAGCGAGACAGTGTGGCTGTTCAAGTGGGTGAGATATTCAGGTGAGTATTTGCGAGTTTGATCCTTCAACAAACATCTTTCCCATGGCCAAATAGGGAGTTCCAAAAGCCTTTTCTGAAATGCAGAGATATATAAGAGGTAAGTACTTCAAACTTGGACAGAGCAGACCAAAATCCAAGCCAAAAACAATTCACTGTCTCAAGTTGAAAGCACATCTTCTCAGGTCTTAAATATCGACTGCTCTGGTGATGAGGTGCTAATAAGTGCAGCTGCGCTAGCATTTCCCAGGATCAGCTTCGCCAACTCAAGCAGGTAAACATGCTGCAGGAAGCAAAGAGCGTAACAATGCAGCCACCAGCCATAACAGGACATATATTAATATGACCAGACTAGCTGTGGCTGCACGCTTAGGGATGTCAAATAGCTGAAGGCGATCCTGCAGGCCCAGTCTAAAGTTTTTTTGCAATTTCCAACAGATTTACTTGAACTTAGCTTCTCCGGTTTTCAAATCCACTCAGACCAGATTCTATTTCTCTTCTAAAGAAAAAAACAACCCCACAGGATGACTCTGCCACCACTACATGCATGCATTCATTCTTGCAGGGGTGTGCTTACATGGGTTTTCCCCCTGGTGCTCTGGTTTCGTCCTGCAGTCCAAAGACATACATGTTGCAGTGCCTTGCAAAGGTTTGCACATCCCTCAGACTGTTTCGCATTTTGTCACCTTACACGTCTAACTCGGCTTTAGACGCCTCCCGAACTCTTTCTACCTGGCTGCTGTGTGTCCCATGGTCTTTGTGATGGCATTGGCCGTCACTGAGATTAAAATGCACACAGGTGGATTCTGCTGCCGACGTGTTTGGCTTATGAGGGGAATTGTTTGCGCTGGATTTCATTTAGGAGTACCATAGGTCATGGGGTTGAAAATAAAATCCTCTACACTCTCTTCAAAATTCATCCCAAACGTGTGCAACTTTGTGTGGGTCTATCGCATGAAATCCAATTGAATGTTGCAAAAATCCAAGCAAGTTAAAGTTCACCGAATGCTTTTGCAAGGTATTGTATATCTTCAACTGGAACTTTGAAAATCTTCCCTCCTCATGGGAGGGCTGAGAACAGAACCCTTCCTCAGTCCTCCCCTTCTGCCCCCATGTTTAAAATCTCTTTTTCAAGCCGGCATGCTTGCTCAAGAAAACTTCCATTATTCTTGTGCCGGCTGCCTCATCCCAGGGACGTACCCAGCAGCCTCAAAAACAGACAAGTGTGGACGAATCGCAGCATGTGACCTAATGCTCCTCTTTTACAAAGTATTCCATTTAATGAAGGACGAGGCTTTCACAACACTGTTACAAAATGCAGAGTGTGAGCTACCTACAA
This sequence comes from Xiphophorus couchianus, assembly GCF_001444195.1. Lineage (NCBI taxonomy): Eukaryota > Metazoa > Chordata > Actinopteri > Cyprinodontiformes > Poeciliidae > Xiphophorus > Xiphophorus couchianus. Next base: position 13,847,519 of record NC_040248.1, on the reverse strand, counting down.
ATGTTAGATCTTATACGACCATTGATTCATTTATTCAAGTTAGAACAGCTCGACTTGGTGCACACCTTGTTAATATTCCTGTATTTGAGATGAATTTAAAACAATCTGTCCTGACTGGCCTGAAGGAGGAGCTATTCAGAAAACAAGTGTTCCAAGAATCCTGTCCAACAAAGCTGACGCTGGTGGGCTATATTGCAATTCTGAAAAGTTCCCCTGTCAGAGTCTGTGTGCTGAGACAAATCTGATGCTGCCGGGACTTGCTCAAAGCACAATTTACATCTGGATGCCAGATATTTATCTGGAGTTTATCAGGAAGCAAAATCAGAAGCAAAGCTCCAAAAATTAAGGCATGGATTTCTGGAGTCCTGCCAGTAGTTGGTATGTTTGCAAAAGCCTGAGATCACTTTCCAGTATCTCAAATACTTATTCCGTTAATGGGTGTCCCATGTAGATACACTGTGCTCACTTTGGGTTTAGGTCCTTTTTTCTTCTTCTTAAGCAAACGAGTTTATTATCCAACTTTAAAACTGACCCAGAGTTCATGACATTGAGAAGCAAACAGGAGCAGTTTGATGCTGAAACACAGGAAACGCTTAGATTTAGTTTGGTTCTCGTTCTTTAAAGCACGTTAATGCAGCACATTTTGGCCTTTTTTGGTTCTATCAGTACAACAGGAGTGGTGGCCTCTGCAGTCATGTCTGCAGAGACCATATGCTGGAGTTTGGCACTTTCAAAAAAAATCACTTCTGTTGAGCAGATGTATCAGTTCAATTTCCTGCCCTGATTTGCCTGTAGTTTCATTTGCGGCTACTTCTAGTAAAGGCGATTACAACTGCATCAAAAGAACGGGTGGAGCATGAGTTAGTAGGAAGGGACGGGGACGTCTCTCTGCGGCGGATGTCAAGGGCCAGGGTGCCACACAGATAACAGGGGTCAATGATCAACTGGGTTCAGGATTTTGAGTGCACAGAATGCTAACTGAGGTTGAACCAAAGCTGTGTTTACTGTTCCTAATCAGTGTCATCTGCTGACAGAACAAGGCTACCCACCACATCGCTCTGCTGTTACTACATCAGATGCAAATCTTTTCCCCCAAACAGCACCAAGCTTACAAACTTGTGATCGACGCATTAAATGTAATGTGGGATAATCACAGCATTATCCAAGTCGTTTGTCAAGATGCCATTTATGTGGCTCTGCTTTAATTTAACTTCTTGTTTTGTTTCATGCCTGACTCATGTTTTTGGTGTAGTTGGCACCACATTTTTATTGTCGCATCCTGTGTGGAGCTAATCTGATGTTGATGATCTAATCTTGTGTTGCACACTGCAGTGTGCATGTAGAAAACCCACTGCTTTCGGGTAAAAAAAACAAACAAACCGTGGGTTCAACACCACACAGATGCTCTTATACATATATGAGTAATATGGCATTTCCTTAACCAAAAGGCAACATCACTTCTTCTAAGATGCCTTCATGTTTTTCAGCCAAATGTGAGATACCTCATAAAAGGTTTGTGTATTCTTGCGTTTGTTGGAAAACTGAAAAAGCTGTAAGTTACATCTAATCATCAGTATTTGTTTAATCCAGTCACAGTGCGCCAAACCATCCCTACTGACATATATTGGTGTAAAACAAGAAAAGGAGAAGATATCAAAGGCAAAGTTTTATGCAATTTAACACTACACATCGCGTCTCCCAGTAGTCTTAATTTTATGACATGAATGGGTTTTATTCATTTTTATTTGTATGTATATCAATTCTAAAAAGTATGAATTATTAAAACAAAAATACATATTAAAAATGCATTAAAATACATACTAATAAAAGAATCATTTTAATTTGGGGTCTGGTTTAGTCTTGGGGAAAATAAGTATTTAATGCACTGCTGATTTTCCAACTGACCTTTTTAAGTCTGGAGAGGTCGGTCATTTTCATTTTAAGTATACCCTGACTGTGAGAATCTAAAAAAATAAAATCCAGTAAACAACATTGTGTAATTTTTATGTAACTAATTATCATCTTATTGCAAGAAATAAGCATTTGATCACCACGGACATCATGTCCTCCACATGCATTTATTGGGAACTAGTTACCTATAAAAGACACAGCTGTCCACACATGCCATAAATCAGACTTCAACCTCTCGAATACTTTATTTTTTTTATCTTAATGTTTTCAATTCAAGCTTTTCTTTTTGGGTACTGAGTGTTATTTATTTACAGAAACCAAATTTTTTGTCCACTGGAAAAAAATTTTTTTAGTTTTTTTCCCCCTTCTGTGTTGTATGAACATTTAGAAGCCTTTATTTCTGTTGATTATTCTGATTTTAGGCATATGGGTAATGTAAGTCTCACAATTAAGATTGCAATATTACATCTGACCAATAAATAGACATTTTTATTATTACTGTTTTATTATTACTTGTTTTGACATGTAATGGTGAACATACATGATTGCACTTGTTTATGTTTGTAATATACAACATGCCTATATGTAACTGACTGCTTTAAAAAAAAGGTATGAAATGAGGATATTGAAGTTAATTGAGGGGACCCTTTATTGCTGCTTTACTCTGGATAAAATCTCAACTCTACACCATCTCATTGCATTTCACCTGTCTGTTTGGAACCTTTAGGGTTTATGAGGTCCCTTTATGCTTGTTTATTTCTCTGTATACATTATTGAGTTTTATCCTTCTGTGTATTTTCGTTTAAAAATCTGGAAAAGTAATAAACATACAGTACAGACCAAAAGTTTGGACGCACCTTTCTAATTTAATGGGTTTTCTTTATTTTCATGACTATTTATAAGGCAAGAAATCCCACTTATTAACCTGACAGGGCAGGTTGACCTATGAAGTGAAAACCATTTCAGGTGACAACCTCTTGAAGCTCATCAAGAAAATGCAGAGTTTGTGCAAAGCAGTAATCACAGCGAAAGGTTGCTACTTTGAAGAAACTAGAATATAAGGGGTATTTTCAGTTGTTTTACACTTTTTTGTTTAGTGCATATTTCCACATGTGTTATTCATAGTTTTGATGCCTTCAGTGTGAATCTACAATGTCAATAGTCATGAAAATAAAGGAAACTCATTGAATTAAAAGGTGTGTCTAAACTTTTGGTCTGTACTGTATATTTGAAAAAACAGCAACAAAAAGAAAGCATTTCCTTTCAAAAGGTATTTTGTAAGTCCATGCCCTATTAGAAAGTGTTCAACTGTCTGTGGAGGCTTTATGTAAGGGAGTGTCAGATGTCTGACCTGATGATGATCTGAAAAGGATCCAGCTGTTCTGACTAACTGCTGTGAAGAATGCCCCTCTAGCTATATTAGAGCTATGTTGTAACGTTGCAAAATATGCAACATGTTGTTTGGGTTATGACCTGGAGTTAATGACAACCAAATTGTAAAAAATACACAACAACAATAATTTAAAACAATCTTAAACAGATTATGTTTAAGTTTGAATAATGTATTCGAAAGTGGGTAGAGGACCCAAAAATCGTACTGAAGTATGAGTCACACTACTCAAGTAAAATGCAACAAGGGAAGAAAATACTCAAGATTAAAAACGCTTCTCAAGTATTTTTATTTGATTTTACAATTGTTTTTTCAAATAAGTTGATTGGGAATAAATTCTCATTTCCAACAACGACCTGTTCAGGAAATGTCACACAATGGAAAGTCTCGACAAAAAACTGAAGAATATCATAAAACAAAAAAATGTAATCCTGTTTATACTGTCTAAACATACTACATACTCAACATACCATGTAAACGTATAAGTGCTGAGTATTTGATGAGATTATCTGATTAAATATAAAATGTCAGACAGAAAACATTGTACAGTTATGTAAAAAGTCAGGTATTTTAAAGATTATAATGCAATAAATTATACAAATAAAGTGATTACAAAATAAGATCCAGGCTCTATTAACACTTGTGCAACTCATTTTTTCCCATAAAATGCAAAACAAAAACCCTATAAAGCTATCACTTATAATCCATAACGCTTATATTGATCATATTAGAACATGGTCAAGTATTTCCAGGGCAACAGCAGGTAGAAAATGCCAGGAGAATAACAAAGCATGTGTGCAAACAAAAAATCTATTTTAACTTGAGCTGCAAAACAAAAATACTTTTGCTTTTTCTTCATTTGGCGAAGTTACTCACATTGGGTAGAGTATCCAGAAATTTTACTCTAGAGTAACGATACTTTATAAAGACATTGCTCAAGTAAAACTACTCCTAGAAGAAATTTATTTCCAGAAAGTCACTCATGGCGGCGTGGACTGGAGGCGATCAATCATGTGGCTGTTCAAGCATCAACTCCACCTGAGGTCCACACCTTGTGAATGTCCCCAAACCTTTGAATGGGTTCGGCTTCTCGATCTTGTCAAGGATGGCGTCATCAGTGTGTCTTTTTTCCACCGGGGCTTACTTCTCTCGTGAAGAGTGTCAAAGACCGTTTGCTGGACAAAAACAAGTCAGGAGTCTTCCCCACGATTGTGACATTTCTATATTAAAATCCTTTTTTTTATTATTTGATCTTATTTTAATTAAATTCATTTTGAATTAATTACATTTAAGCAACATTAGTTAAATGAACAAATAAACACTGGATATTTGACTGTCTGTGGAGTCTACTTCTAAATGCAATAACTAAAACAAATTAACTTTAATGTTATTCTAATGTTTTAGGCTCCTCTTGTATGCTGACTTTACCCAGGACTGACCTGCTTATGTGTGCAAGTGGAATAAACCACAAACAAGAATTAATTTGAAAGATAACATCATTGCTTCGGCTCATGATAATCTCCAATTACTCAGATGGAAAACTGAACACACGTTTTAAAAAAAAAAAAAAGACATTTATTGTTATTTTCCCAGTTAATTAAGAGGCATGTACTTATAAGTAGGTACAATGAAATTAATGAGACAAGAAAAATATATATAGTAATTTTTTTTGTTTGCTTATATAATACACACACTTTAAAATAGAACATAAAAAGATATGAGCAGTTATGATGGGCTACAACCTGAACTGTGGAGACAGATGTAGCATGGTATCAATGTATAAAAGATAACCAAAGTCAACAGATCCTTCTTCTGTTTTCACAGGAGTTTTTATGGCTTCATTTAATCAGTTTATACAGACAAGAGTAAAGCTTGTTGAAAACATGACTTGCAAAAATTTCAGAAAAAAATTGACAATTTCACACCAACCCTTCCTCTCCCCCCCTCCCAGTTTTAAAATAAAGCTCCCTCCCTGCCCCCCTTTTACAGAAGTTAGGTGCCATGCTTTGAGCCAGAGTTTGTTGCACAGAAGCATTCCTCCCAATACAAGAATATTACAAAAAGACACTAAAATGAAGCATTACAAAATACACACACACACACGCGCCCACACACACACGCACACCCCCACACTCTGCTTGGGGGGGTCAAACAGCCGGGCAGAGGATACAGGCAACGGTAAAACAAGACGGCAGGTCTGATGTGAGTTCCTTACGTGCAACACAAGAACATTCTGAAACCATTTTCTTTCATGAGCTATACATAATCAGGACAGAACCTTGGCTTGGACAGCGATCCCTTACAGTAACTTAGTCTAGTACTTTTGAGATCTAACCACAGTGTGATAGTGCAGTAACAAAACCCCTCATTCGCTGGTTTGTAAAGCATAAAAATAATAATAACCATACCCAGAAAGACACAACTCTGAAGTTAAGATTTCCGAAGAAATCTCACGACGTTTCACCGCACCAAGCTCAACATGAACAGGCTGTAAACATCACGACCAAAGAGTTTGGTGGGATCTGTTCTGTGGAGGGGCTCATCCAGCGACAGGTTTCTACAGATCCCAGCCGACTCTGGGATTCAGGAAACCCGTGTTCGACATTTTGAAATGAGACCAAATACAGCAAGAGTCTCGAACAAGCTTAGGGTCCTTCGGCAGTTCTGAAAACGGGCACAATTTGAACTTCAGCCACTGTCGACTCTGGTCAGAGGGGTCTGATTCGCTTTCAGAAGAGATCTGGCTGGTTTATCACAGTAAAGCGATCCACAATGATCTAACACTGACGAAATACATGAAAACTGGGGGGGAAAAAACTGCAGTAAGAAAAAAGAAACAGAACAGACTTTTACATTTGAAACCAGATAAACAGTTAAAAAAAATGCACATTTCTTGCAATCGCATTCTAATAAAGAAATTTTTTCTTTTGCAAAATGCAAGAATAATCAGAGATAAGGTTTTAACAAACTCTACTATATCTTCAAAGTCAAAAATGACATCCAATCAGATTATTCGATTTAATGTCCTTTTGGGATCAACAAAATTTTTTTTTAATTGAATTATGATGCCTTCAATTAGGGCTGGGTAACATGATTTAAAAACATATCACAATATAAACATTTCATATCAGTCAATATTGATAATTATTGATTAGTTTTTCCTTTAAAATATGTAAAATACTGCCAAATCGCTGGCATAATCTTTCATGTTTTATCCACCGCCAAGCTTTTGTACTCATTTTCCCCTTCCACTCCAATTTTTTTTTGTTTTCATCTTGCCACATGCTCCTTAACTGCTTAGAAACAAAACTTACTCAACAAGGTTGTTGCTAGGTAACAAAACAATGGGTAAGTTAGTTGATGCCACCCATCTTGCTAAGCTAGCCGTCAGTAGTTGTGGGACAAACGCCTTCCCTCTGCCTACGCCCCCCAGAATGCTGTGTGGTTCTGCGTCGGACTTCACTGAAATTATTGAACATTCTATTTGATGTATTTTCTGTTGATATCGATCACTCATCCATTGCGATATATATTGTTATTGATTTATTGCCCAGCTCCACCTTTGAGTAATTTGGGAAAAACCCACATGATGATGTAAAGACAGCACTCAGCAAAAATGAAACCGCTACTCCAAAACAAACATTAAAAAAAACAACACACACATTACAGTCGGAGAATACTCGTCCATCACTACCATCATTTGACAGAGAGGAATGAAATATAAAGCTTGCCAGCCATAGCATGCCATCCCAAACTGAAGTACGGGGAGGACGGTATCATGTGGCTGTTTTACTGCAAACTGGTGTGATTCACAACACAGTTGGCCCCCTCTAATAATAGGGACTACACTGAAACAGCATCTGAAGACATCTGCTAGGAAGTTAAAGCCCAGGCAAAAACAGGTCTCCCATTTGAACAATGACCCTAATTCTACCACCACAAAGTGGTTTATGGAAAGACACCCAGAACGCTAAACCCAATACAGACAGTTTAAAAAACAATTTTACGAGAGTTTTCTAAAATTCACAAACTGTTCCTCATTAACCTGGCATTTAGCAAACAGAAAGTAATGCGGTAACCTTAACTGAACTAAAACAGGAAATGTTCTGTGTGATTTACAATCAGAAAAGGCGTAAAGAATAAGGTTGTGTCTTTTTAAAGTACGTGAACATCTGGTTTCAACTGCATCTGCCTTGGTGCACACAAAAAAAAGCACATTCTCTCCACCTACTGTCTGAAACTGGTAAAGCAACAAGTTTCAGAGAAATATAAAAGCGTTCAGAAAAATGTATCACAGAAACTGCTGCATCCATTTCGGGATGTGATGACACTGGCCTGTGAGGTTAGGATAAAGCTAAGATGCTGTAAACACTTCAGGTTCAGATGTCAGACCTGACATCTCAGCCCTTATTTGGCAGCAGGTGTCTTGGTAAAGGTTGAAGCTGTGAGCTGCGGAAATCAACCACCAGACAGTAAAAAAAAAAAAAAAAAGAAGATAGCCAGAGTGCACTGGGTAAAACACCTTCCAGGTTCAACTGTTTCATTTTTTTTAAAGCAGCATAATTCAACGCCATCTAGCCACGAAGACACTTTGAGCTAATCCTTTCAGTCAGTTTTTGATGACTGTGACTTGAGCTGTAACACATAAACATAAACAACATTTGTCACACCATTGATATCGTTTGGATACGTTAAAGTAAAAAAAAAAAAAAAAGGAAAGGAAAAAAAAATGCTGTTTTGTTGGACAATTAATATCAACAAAGTGCAAATGCGCCATCTTGTGCTCAAATATCTCGCCACGTAAAGTCTGGCTCCAGTCTTTGATGCCGAGGACAGGCACAGTCCACTGAACCGTGGGGTAGAGTCCTCTGCAACGGTCCAGGTTTTGGTGGCAGAAACATCCATCTCCAAAAGGTGCAAAAAATAATAATAATAATAATCACTCCAGCGTTATAATTTTCTATGAGATGCACAGAATGGGTAGCAAGGATCCATCTCCACTATATGGGTTGGTTTAAAAAAATGCAGAAACATTTTACAGCGCCCTTGGCGCGTCTGAGATCAGGTGCATCGTGGAGTCTTTTGGCACAAAAATAAGAATAATTATATTAAAAAACAAAAAAAAAAAACAGTTCAACTGAAGAATCCTGTAGATCTTCTTACACTTGCAAAGCAAAAGGAGAGAAATGCGTCCGAGCCGAGTGTGGTGATGGGGAACCCGTGTTTAAGAGATGTCCATCCAACACTGCATGCAAAAACGCCAAGGCTATTAAAGCAATACTGTGGTGCCCTGTGCCAGTGGACTGCGTTTCCAAAAAGGTTCTCTGAATGTCTCCGTGAGGAATCCACTTATGGGGACTGTTGCCATAGTGATGAACAAGACTGTTTGGGTTTTTTTTTTGTTTTGTTTTTTTTAAGGCATCGCATTAGATGACATGTGTTTCGCCTGTGGCCCAGAAGAAACAGAACAAATTAAGCACTGCTCCTTATTTGTTACAAAAAAAAAATCAAAACCTTGCATCGTCAAGAAATGTCACAATACATTCAAACTTATCAGTTCAGCCTGAAGATACAATGCTTCAAATAATTAATTAAAAAGCCCAACATGCATGTAAACATTAATGTTACATGCCCACTGAGTTGAAATGAAATGGTCTGAGTGGACCTTGTTTACCTGGTTAGGACTCACTCTCCATGGTGACGGTTTCACTCTCGGCTGTGAAGTCAAAGTGAAGACACAATAAGGTACACAAATGTCTAATTAAATCTAGATTAATGCAATCATTTTCATAACGAGATGCACCGATCTGACGTTAATATATGTATCGGTCCCATATTGAAAATAATTTCTACATGGGGTATTGGTGACATTGTGCCCAATCCATAAGGACAGATCTATTCTCTCCAGTACTATGCTTTGTGCTCTGAGAGGTGTGAGGCTTTATTTATTTTACATTATATTTAGAATGCCTAATTTCACTTTCTGACCACTTTCTTTAGTGCTGTTTGACCAAGATAGTCAACCTACTGTTTTTGTCAGTTTCATATTCATTATTTATTTTACATTGGCTGTTATATTCCAATGTTTTTGGAGTATAACAGAAAAATCATTATATTCCAGAGTCCACTGACTGAACAAATTACAGTTGTGTTGTTTTTACACGTTTGGCCAGGCTTGTGAAACTATTGGTGTATTTAGGTGTGCTGTACTAGTGCATAGTTACCAAACAATTTTGTAATTTTGCATATTTATGTTTAAAATTTTTCTGTATTAGAACGGTACTAAACCTCATATCCTCATATCGTAAGTGGGAAAAAAAGGTGGATTGGTGCGTCCCTCATTTACCTGATTTGAGGAAGTTTTCGGCCAGGTGGTCTTCAGTGTTGTTGGCCTGCTGCTCGTTGCTCAGAAGGCGGTTCTGTGACTCACTGAGGGGGCTCACAGAGACCTCCGGCACACTGTAAGATGAAGTTCTATTAGCCCTGCTTTCCAAACAGGAAGAGACAAAAGGAAGTATGTTTTAATGTATATATGAAAAAAAAAAAAAAAACCTCATCACCATTTATTGGAATCAGGTTGCAGAGTGACCGTGGCCTGCTCTGCATCAGCGTTGACCAATCGGGTGGGAAACGTCAGACCGTCCCCCTGACTGGAGCAAACGGGGAAAAAAAACTTAAGATTAACAAATGAAATTTAAAAGGGAACAAACTTTGCCTGAACTGGAGCCTAAATACAAATATGCTAAAAAAAAAACAACAAAACAAATAAAACCCCTTAGCTCAAGGTATCTTCTGTGTCTCCAAAACTGCAAGTCTGTTACCTGGTGAAGATCGGCAGCAGCCAGTACTGCTTCTGGTCGCCGAAGACCTGAGCGATGTTCTTCCGGAAACCCAGAGAAAAACCGTTCTTATCTGAGCCTGTTCTGAAGACCGGCGCTCTGAATGCCTCTGCAGGGAAGAAGCAAAGCAAAGAGAGAGACCATAAAGTAATAAAACACTGGAACATGTATAACCTGTCATAAGCAGGAGAGGAAAAACACAGACAGACTGTATCATAAGTAAGATTGATTTTGTTCATACGGCTCTTTCTGCTAACAAAAAGAAATAAACTACAGGTTTCTTGAAAGTCTTTATTTATGTTATGTCCTTTCAAAGTAAGGTGTTTTAAACTGAAGTCAGAGGAAGAAATCATTTCAAAGGAAATTATAAGCATGTCTGCTGATCATTTATGAAAAGCAAGGCCTTCATCAGGTAATCCAAATGTGAAAACATCACATCAAGTTGTTCTGTTTTCTCCTTTCAGCCTCTGTCTGTCATGGGACATGCTGGATAAAGATATCTAAAATTTAAGGTAGGGATCTACATTTTCCCTCCCATTATGTGAGCACAAAAAAAGTCTGTCTCATTTTCTTTCTTTTTTTTTGTTCTTGAAAAAAAATCATGAAACAATGGAGTGATGGAAATATTTTTCTTTATGCATTTGAACAAATTTACATCAGTTAGAAACTATGACGGATAAATTTCAACTTGATGTGATTCAATTAATTGAGGACCAGTAAAAAAAATCCCAGAACTAAAAAAATTTAGAGGCATTTTTTTTATTTTTGATTGACTAAGTACTCAAAACCCATGGTAATTATTGAGTAGGATAAGTAAATGTAAAAATGCTTTCATATTTGATCAATTCTAAGTTTTATACTTTTATATAGAGGAATTTTAAAAAGTCTGGAATTTTTTTTCTTTTAACTGCATCAGTACCCTGCAAGGCTGCTTGAAATGTCAACAAATCATTGAGTCCATAAAAAAAAAAAAAACTCCTACTGCATTTTTGCAAATTTAGTTAATAAGCATCCTTAAAAAAGCAAAAAAAAAAAAAAACAAAAACAAAAACAATTGTTGAATGCATGTGTATGCATTACCTATTGTGGACCTGTTCTTCCCTACGAGCCACAGATGGTAGCTGAAGAGGGAGAGAATACTGATGCAGAACATGGCCGCCACAAAAAACAGAAACAGGACGTGGAATTTGGCAGAGTTATTCAGCTCATTCTGTGGGAAGAGATGGGAGGAGAGGGAAACGGGGATCAATAACAAATTTACAGGGATGGTAATTTTAGAAAAGACGAAGGGATAAAGCAACGCAGGCAACAGTAGGATGAGAATCATGTCACTGCGTGCGTATCACGATGGCAAGCAAAACTCGTTGCTTCAGAGGACGGCGGGGTTACCTTTGGGCAGTTCTCTGCCGATTTCCTACGACAAAGCTTTAGTATAAACAGAAACAAGACCAGTTAGGAACAACAGGAGAAAACAGTCGGAAAACAGGGGGAAAGCAAGGAGAAGGCTGACGAAAAAAAGAGGATAAACAAGTGAGAATGGAGAGAGAGAAGAAATGAAAGGAAATGCAAGAGTGTTTGCTGCTGTTCTAGCGGTGTGATGGGTGGTTCTGATCGTGGAGAGAGAAAAATTGGAGAACAATTGTGTGTTGTGTGCCACGACTTCAGACGAGGAAACTGGGAGAGAACCGGGTCAAAGGGTCAAGGGTGAGAGCGGACAGAGGGAAAAAAAATAAAAAGACAGCACAGGAGAAGTCAGTGCCATGCACAACCATTTGAGTGGAAGCTCATTCCGAACAGATCTGCATCTGAACTCACTCACACACACACACACAAAACACACACAGAGCCGACACCTCTGCATCAAGTACTCACGGTCCAGAACTTTATGAAATACTGTAGAACCGTGGCAGCAATGAACAGACAGTACACCAACGAGTAGGCCAGGAAGAGGATGAAGAACTTGTAGTTAGAGAAGCCGACGCAGTTGTTCACCCTGCACACACACAAAATTCATTAACAATCACCTAATTAGAGAGAAGTTCAACATTACAAAAAGGAAGTGAAAATTCTGGAGTATTACAGGCATTAAGGGGCTCCAAAAAAGATAAATATTAAGCAAATTTATTTATGTATTAAGCATTTTCCTATTTATAGGAGAGAGAAAACATTCAATCCGTAATGATAAAGTGACCAATAATTGACTAAGAGAGAGAGATAAAAAAAAAATCAATGGCATTCTTAAGGTCTGGTCACGAGTTTTCCAATCGTTGACTGGAAGTGAAGCAAATGTGTCTTACATGTGAAAATACTCAACCTTAATGCTATATCA